>NC_133770.1:46089807-46140716 GCF_003597395.2 Chelonoidis abingdonii
TCGTGTTGTTTCTCGGCTGGTGAGTAAACAAGTTTTCTTCTCCCATCTTATCTCAAAGCTCTCCTAAACATCTGTGAGTACAAAGGAAGCAAAGTAATTAGCTATGATGAGCTTTGTGTTGTATTTACCTGTTGTGATTTTGGACTGGTTATCGGGCTATCTTTAATCAGACTGTTATTCATATTTTTTTAAGCAAGAGCTGTATTGAGTTTCTTTAATGCAAGGTATTGTTTTGTACTCTTTCTTTTTATATAAGTTCTTTGAAAACTGGTGGGAGTTTCTTTTCTAGTGAGGCAAAGGAAGGAAAGCAGGCTGTGGGCTATTTCCATTGTCCAGGGAAAGAAGCAGGCTACGGGGAAAGAGAAAAAGATCATCTTGTTCTCTGTGGTTGAAGTTCTTTCTCGAGTACTGCTACAATCAGGGAGGGGAATCTTCCTGTGTGCTAGCTGTGATTAGTGTAATGCATAGCCTCGGGACGCTCAGATGCCTCTCCGGTTGCATTCAAAGATGAGTCGAGTCTCGCACCGCTAACCAGGAAAGGGGGGGAAGCTGGGAGAAGAGAGAGAGCAGGACCAGGGGTCTGGGTCAGTCTTGGGGGTCCCCCAAAGGAAGGGTTGGGGACACCAGAGAGAGGAAAGGGGGGTCAGGCCCTATAATTCCTGACCTGGTGGCAGCGAGAATATCCAAGCTGGTAGTGAGCTTGGGGGAGTTTCAAGTAAGCACCCAGGTCTTGGACGCTAAAGTCCAGATCTGGGACAGGAGGCTATTACCACAGAAGCAGAGCCAGCTGGAGGGCTTAGTGCTTCCGGAACAATGCTTTAGGGAGAGGATGAGGTGAAAGTTCTGTCTGCTCCATGTACTGTGGGAAGAGGAGACCCCTTAACATTTGAAGAAAATCTGATTGTTCGCCCTTTACCAGAAGGTGGGGAAGGACAGCCAATCAGAAGGGGGCAATTTCCTGTAGACTGACATGTTTCCCCCATAGATGGGTCTGAAACCTGCAATCTAAGTGGAAAACCTGTATAATTGGCAGCCCTGCAGCTCCCATTGCCTCCTCAGTATGTTGGCAAAATTGATGTCCATTGTCAGATACAGACCTTGATCCTATAAATTTCACTGGTAATGTTGCACCACAAAGGCAGGGCAACTTACACTGTAAATGACAAAATCTGTTTCAAATTCAAACTCCTTAGTCAAGGTATATTCAAAACTCACTGATGTTAATATCCAGCATGCTTTTGCCATGTTGGTCCCAGGATATCAGCGAGACAAGTTGCGTGAGGTAATATCTTGTCTTGGCCAACTTCTGCTGGTGAGAGACACAAACTTTCAAGCTTACACAGCATTTCTTCAGATCTGGGAAATGTACTCAGAGTACAGACTTGAATAAAAGAAAAGCTTCTTTCTTTCACCAGCAGAAGTTGGTCCCATAAAGATATTACCTCACCTATCTTGTCTCATTGATTTGAATAGGAATTTTGATTGAGTGAGGAGGTCAGGATTTGGGTCTATATAACTAGCTCTTCTGAGTGCATATCAAAGGCTATGTTGTGTTGTGCTAGCCATAGTAGGACTGGAAGGCAAATTGTATACTTTTACCAGAAAAACTCAATTCAGACTGATGAACTTCCTACCCTTGAAAGCCCATTTCTGCAGATTATTACCTATTGCTTATTGTGACCTCTGGCTCCAATTACTCTGAAAAGCCCCAGTACTTAGGAGGAAGGATGGGGAAGGTATGAGATAATGTGGTTATGTGTGTGAAACTCATTAAATAATTTAGTGAATTTGCTAAGTGAGCTCGTTATTCAGTTATTGCAGGGAAGGTTGTGAAGTGTGGTTTAATCTTCCTGCTCCACAGAGTCAAAACCTGCTCCTATCAATTTATTACATAAAACAATCAATATTTACAAATTATATATGCACAAACATATATGAAAGGTTTTAGCTTCAATATCCTTTTGCTCTGTTATTCACTCTTTCATCCTTTTTCACATGTACAGAATGATATTTGGACTGCAGAGATTAAAAAATAAAATACATGTCACATTCAGGTCTTTTTCTTGAAGTTAGATATCCTTTTGGCTGTTGAAGTGTCCGTCACCAAAACAATAAAAATCAGACTTTACACCATGTGGAAAGCCAAAAAGAGCTCATCACAAATATGCATTAGCTTTGTTGTCTTTCATCTATCTTTTTAGCTCTTCCTATCTTAAATAGTATTCATTTGAAGACCTGCACTGACACCAACAGCTTCCTCCCTCTTGTCCTTGTGGTTTGCACACAAAATAAATGTTAGAATTCCTTGAGTGCTCAGTTGTTAAATTCAATGCATTCTTGATAATCAGTCATAATACGAGAACACCTACACGAAATATTAACATATGTAAAGTATACTAAAGGTAGATTAGACTAATGAGAATAAATTATAGGAGTACCTGTACATTCTGTAGCAGGCAGAAAGATTTTTAAGGCATGGCATTGATTATTATCATTTTCATTGAGAACATTGTGCCTGGTGCTGAACAGACAGCAAGGCACAGTCATTGCTCAATGGGGTTTACAATTTTAAGGTCTAGATTGGGTCTAACCCTGCATTGGACAGGAAAGAAGGCATGAAGCCAAGAGCAGGACTGGATGAATCATCCATCCCCATTATCTAGAGACACAGTAGAATTTGCCAAATGGTGGTCTGCCTGCTAGCCTGATTCCGACACGGTCTTTACCAGGTGGCACAGGACCCCTCTTGGGGCCCCCATCACACATATATTCATAACTGGCTAATAGTGCTTTGAAGGGAAAAATTGCCTCCTGATTTTACCCCAAGGATGATCATTTCATTCCCTGAGGCATGGAATTTGCTTTCCTGTGTCATTCATTTGGCATGATCTCTCCTCCTAGAATAGAGTTAGCTTTCTGAGTTATAATTGTGCAGATGTTCATGCAGGCCCTCTTAAATCCCACTGAACTATCTGATTAAATCATTATTTAAAAAAAATAATTCCACAAATTAAGTACTCAGTGTTTGTACTGTGCTGAGGCCAGGGTATGTGATTATTTGATTGCATACTGCTTCTGTGGGAGCTCCTGGGGGCACAAGGGCTCTGATTACCCTCTGACTTACATCTGTCTTACACTGGCATAACTCCACTGACTTCCAGTGTAGACCAGTGTGAGAGAGGTTAGTGCCCCAGCCTTCCAGGTGTGACAGCTGATGTGCAACCTTTGGGCAGGATGCAGCATATACTCTCTTCAGCACCTCTATGAAATCTCCTCCTTCACAATGCAACATTCTAGGTGCAGTAATCCACTGACCTATGTGAAAGCAATTCAGTGTCCCTTTTTTGAACTATACAAAGAATGTTTAATCTTTGGCACTAGTGGGACATGGGCCAACTAAGCACCCATGCTGCCCAGACACTGAGCACAAGGCCCTTGGCAGTCCACCCACAACCTGGAGCCTACCCTAGACCATTTGTGAGAAGCCAATGAATGTTCTAACATCCATTACCCCATGAGGACAGCAAAAGTGGCTGCACACAGTCACAGTCACGTTACCCTACTTGTGATGTCAGTGAAACATCAAATCATTGATATACAAGAGTGAGGGGTGGAAATGACCATGGGGAAGGTGGTGCATGGAAGAGGCAGAGCAGAAGATCAAAGGCATGGGTGTGTATGAATGGGGATGTATTAGGGTTGAATTTTCCTAGGAAGATGATGAATAAAAAATAGTTTTCATACATGCAGTGAAAGCAAGGCTTTAGGGGCAAGAATCCATTCTGTAGCTAAGTGTTAGTATACGAAAACAAACGCATGAAATAATATAGCTCCCTTGTGTTGAATCCCTCTTTCCCAGTCTGTTGTCAGCATGTTGGCTGCTTCATCAGTACTTGTTTTATATGGATGTAAATAATAAAAATTCACAATGACCTCTTTGGTCCTTTTCCCAGAGGATTCCAGCTACTTACTGCCAATGTATGCTGAAATCTTAGATTAGTTCTCCTTATATGTATTATTTTACACTTAATAATGTTAAATTCAATCTGCCATAGTTTAGTTATTCATTCCCCAGTTTGTTTAGATCCTTTCTGAGTACTTGATTGTCTTCCATTGTTCTGAGCACCATAAATATTTTAATAGATTCTAGCATTGTCTGTCATCTAATACTACATGGAAGCCTAATTATCAAGCACAGCTCTGTGGCAAAATCATCTTACACAGTTGGGAATCTCAGAATCTGGCAGGTTGTTCATTGTTACAAAGAAAACATCTAATGATTGTATGAAAAAAACCTCTTATTCGGATGGGAGTGATTGATTAACCAATTAAAAACATCTTTAGTTCGATGAGGTTCTCTGCAATATTTTATGTTTTATATTGCACCTCTGTGGTATCAATTCACGTCTCTTACAAGTTTCTCCTTGGCTATTGCATCTACATTTAAAATCCATGTGGTGTTTTGAGATGAGGCATTTTGGGGACTTGGCATTTGTTTAATGCTGCAATTAGTAAAGATTATTTTAATGATGATTATGGGCTAGGCCGTAACGTTATAAGCCACCCTCAGTAAGGTGTAGTGCGTAGATGCATTAGCCCCAGACTATGACGGATAATGACTGTGATTCAGGGGGTTCCCACCCTGCTCCCTGTTTGCTCTATCTTTGGAGTAAATGTCCTTCATCCTTTTTCCTGAAGCAGCTTGCTCCTCTCTGTGTGCCCAGTGGGCAACTATGGTTAGTGCGATGCAGAGATGGCTCCAACTCCCCTTAGCTATTCACCCCTCCCCTTCTACCTGTTCACAGGCGGAAACCCCCATGACTGGAATTAGAATCTGAGAAGAGTTGTGCAGAGACATAAGGGCCATGACACTCTAAGAGCCCAGTCCTGCAGGATACTGAGTGCCTTCAACTTCCATTGACTCTGACAGGACTTGGGGTGACCCTACATTCCAAAGGTGGTGCTCAGCAACATCTGGCTGGATCTGTCACATTTCATAAAGGCATGCATTCAGAGACAATGAATTTCTTAATTGATTTTTGTTTCTAAATTTGGAATAGCTAATTAGTAGAAGCACCAGCCTCAAAGTCTGGGCACAGGTTCAAGGTTAAATGACAACTATGTAGTTTGAATAGAATATACTAGTCAAGCCATAACACCTGCTGCCCTGGGCAGAAATATGAGATGATTGTTTGTGACATGGGCTGTGAGCCCTGAGCTGAGAGTAAGGGCACATTATGTCAACAAGGTCAATGATCTTCCCCAATAGTGTTCAACCAAGGGGACTCATGATCTAATCACAGCATTAGCATCATTTAGGGGCTGATTTTTAGAGTTGTCCAAAATTCTCTGCATAGACAATGGGGCTTTGAGGGCTTGGTCAAAAAAATAATAATCTGGCCAGTAGTAACTATTTTTATAAACTTTATGTACCATCTCATCAGAAACAAGGCTCTCTTTAACAGGGGATCCACAGCAATTTAGCTATATTGAAAAGTTCGCAATAGAAGTTTTTCTATTAACAAGCTCAACATTAAAGAAAAGTGTTCCCAGGGGCAAATACATTAAAACAAAAACATCCAACAAAGAAAAGCTATAAAAACCAGATGGGAGCACATATAAAACACCATCAGTTTTTATGCATCTATGTAAAAATCGTGCAAAATTTCCTAGTTCTGACCCAAAAGCTGCTCCTCTACTCTTACCATGATTGTGATAATGACAAAAATGAATGCTATTTTACTAGCCAATCAAAAATATTGTACTCGCATCAGGCAAGTGGGTGAAAAGGATTTTGCAAAACTGATGTAACAATATGTTAGCCTGCAACTGGGCTCTCATCCATTCTTACATCTCATCTTTTAACTCATGTATTTAACTTCACTGCTATGCTCACCTCTTTCTCTTTGCTGACTGCCCTTTCTTCCATGCTACCTTTCATGGCTGGGAACCAGTAGTTCAAGTAGATTGAAACAAGAGAGGGAACTCTTAACACACCAGCCAAGGCTGATAGTTGGTGGTAGTAGTGGGTGCTCCTTTACTTCAGCCACTGCTTGGAACAGGCTACAAGTTAGTCTGCACCAAGTTTCTGCCTTTCCTGCTTCAAATCATTTCTCAATACTCATCTGTTCTGTGAAGTCTAGCAGAGCCAGGAACTGAACGCAGCTCTCCTACCTCTCAGTCCAGGGCCTTAATCGCAAGACCATCCTTCCCCTATATCATGCATTACTTAAAAAGTGTTTATAGCTGGGTTCTCAAATAAATGTTCAAGAGAAAGATGTTTATGGAATTGGAATGAAGAGTTAATGACAATTTATTCCTGGAGAAAAATGGACAGTTGTATGTAAGGGTAAAATAAACAATATGAAAAATACAACAAACATATATCTGCTGTAAGAATAGGGAATTTCCAGGAGCTAACTCCAAAATCTGACTGGAAAGGTCACTATTCAAATGACTGCTGGGTATCCTGGGGGCTTGCCTGATCCCTTCCCAGTTATAATTTGAGTCAATAATAATTTTGCCTATTAACAAGACAGTGTGGCTCAATTCATCTGCTGTGATTGTGTAGATAAGCAGACACTGTTGGCCAAAAGAAGTGTTGTTTTCTCTATTTCAGTCTGTTTAGTTGGGACATTTGATAGCACTTTATGCATAGTATATTTCATTGCTTCCCTGTAAACTAAATTAAATTATTATTATTAAAAGTAGTAGTGTTTCAGTAGTACCTACTGGGGCTTCATTTAGGACGTGGTGCCATTTTACTGGGTGCCGTGCACACATACCACATACATAGATTGTAAACTCTTTGTGGTAGGAACTAACAGTCACTCTGAGTACATCTACACTGCATTGTAAACCTTGTTCTTTGGAACCTGGGCTTGCGGACTATGTGTTTCAAAGCCCATGCTTCAGTGTCCACACTGCATTGTAAACCTGGGATTGTTGTTGCTGGACCTGTGTCTCACAGCAGTGCTAGCATGTCCATTCTGAACTCCTCAGATCTTCTGATTAGGTCGGTGGCCTGATCTGCATCCAAACTGCAAAATGACAAGGGTTGGACCCAAGTCATAGCTGGACTCAGGTTCTGACCCACCACCCGAGCAGGATCCTAGGATCTGTTTCTTGAGTGCTCACTGACCTGAGTCAGACTGATTTGTGTGTGGACAGAAGAGGGGCGTGGGTTCAAACCTGAGTCAGAGCCCAGGCTTAGTGTTCAATGTAGATATACTCTCAGTTTCACCTTGCCTGAAAAGACATTTATAAACATCATCGGGGAATATGAAAACCCTTAGCAATTAAAAAAAGGAATTGAAAGGAGGAATAATTCAGGACCTCCTCTTGAAATGGTGCTCTATGAGAACCTGGAGTTGTCTGAAATTAAAGTTGACTCACATCCATTTAACATATTAACCTGCAGCTAGCAGGTTTGCACTATAATGAAAAGAATGAGCCAAATCCTGAAGTTCTGTTTTCACTCAGCCCTTACTCATGCAAACTCCCATTGATGGGTCAGTCAGTCACATAGCCAGCCATTTTCGCATGCCAGTGTGTGCACACAATCATGAATATGGTGCAGTTGCATGGCTTGTGCAGTTGCATGGCTGCCCTTTTGAAAACTGGGCCCAAAACAACTTGCTGAAGGGCTTATAGTGAGTCAGTAAATCACGTGAATCATAATTTACTGCCAGTTACATTTTGGTCACTTTAGCTTTTTCATACACAACATCCTCATCTCTTGAGCAATAGCAGCAGCCTAACATTATGTTAGATTAGTATAAACCTAATTTTATTTCCTGTCATCTGTCATCCATCTGCAAGATTTTAATGTCTTATTCTCATCACATTCTATACAGAAAACTCACCTCTCTCTTTGTAATGTAATTATAGTTTTGTTATCACTCCCTACAGGGTAATGTCACAAGGAATTTTCTTCTGCTTCATGTACAACTTAATTTATCTTTTGATTGGCATTGCATAGAACTGTATATGTCAGGAATCTCTCCTTTCACTTTCTGAGGCTTACATGTATTTTTCTAGTAAAAAGGATGAAAACCCAGCAAAGTTATTGATGCCACTATAATTAGATTGTAGCCAGGTGGTTGGGAAACACCATGGATGTGGGAGAGCTGTTTCAGGTCCCTGCTACACAGCAGGCAGAATGGGGATTTGAAACCACATCTCCCAGCTATTGGCAGTAATGGAGTTTGTGTGTATGGGTTGGGGGGGGAGGGGGCGGTTCCTCTGTTTCAGTGTGAGAACAGTTGGGTTTATGCTGCTAGGGTATAGACTACTTAAATGGCTGACCTACCTTAGATGCCTCATTCCAGGAAAAGTTCGCAACTGAGACTCCTGAACTGGGGGGGCACCTTCCTCTGACCCATCAGTCAGGTGCCAACATATCTTTGAGTAGCTAGGCCTAATCCCCACCACTTTCATCTTCATTTCATTCCTGCCTAATTTAGGCAGTACCCTGCTCAGCTTTATGGATTCCTCTCCCTGGGGATTGTATGGGGAGCTTGTGTGCATAACTCAGGGCTCAGGATTCCACTAGGGGGCAGAAAGCCTAGGGATCTGGTGCTGCAATGCCTGATACCTTTGTGGATTTAGCCCTTTATCTTTCTATATGTTTGTGCAGCTCCCAGCACAGTTAGACTTCAGTCCTGACTGGCACTTATTATAGCAATACGGAGTTATGTTACATTGAATTTGGCTTTTGGGTCTTATTCAGTTTCCTGGGGAAACTAAAAACGTCTGATGTGCCCATAGCTGGTTTTGCATTTATGGAGGTGTAGGGGGGCTCTTCATCAGATGCATCAAATAACGTTGTGTGTAGCTGGCTGATTAAATGCTTGGAATATTTAATGACTAGAAGCTTAGATGTTTTTTTACTGGAAAAATCTAGATTGGGGCCAAATTGTGAGATATCAAAACTATGGCTAAAATTTGGCAATAGTATTTGTAGTAACAGCTCTACTTAATGGCAGAATATTTGTTTTCTCTACATTTGGGGAAGGGACCCAACTAATAAACAGCCAAAATATTTTTGCATCTATACACGGTACTACGCAAATGAAAGATAATTGAAAAATTATGTTAGGCAGTAAAGACTCATCATTGTAATGTTATAAAGCCAACATACCTTGGTGTCATTCTTGACTGCACACTCACCTTTCATGACCACTTCAAGAAAGAAGCCTCCAAAGTGAAGACTTACTTTGATATTATCCTAAAGTTAGCATGAACAAGCTGGAGATCAACGGCTGCAGTGCTATGAACATCAGCCTTGGTCCTGGTGTACTCAGTTGCAGGATACTGTGCACTGGTGTGAACAAGAAACTGTCAGATCCAACTTGTGGATAGGCAGCTGAATCAGATCATGTGACTCATCATGGAAACTTTAAAATCAATGTCTTTAATGTGATCTTCTGTATTAGCAAACACCAAATCTCCAGCTATCCATCTAGATAGAGCTACAGCACAAGAACTTAAATGTGCAGACTACCCAGAAATTCCCATGAAGAAGGTTATGGGCAACATATCCCAACAATAGGTGAAATTGAGAAAATCATTATGGCCCACCTCATGTTTTTGGGAATGGCAAGGTGTCTGGACATCATCCACCATTCCAACTAAGCACATTATCACTGACCCAATAAGCCACCTGCCCAGTTTTGCCCTTCCACACATACTTTTGTCCACATTGAATCACATGTGAACAAACCATGCAAGATGCAGATACTTGATGCACAAGTGGGAAATTAAAGACTTCCTTTTGTGTGACTGAAGCAAGAATATCCAAACCAGCAAACACATCATAACACAGTGCCCCAAATATGGATTCAGTGGTGAAATGGTGGCATCGTTTCATCTGCGACAGCCTAGGAATTGCAGCCTATGATGTAGATGGTTTGCAATGCCTCATGTGACTGAATAGTCCAATCCAAGATTTGAATGATCTTTGGCAGTTATTGCATATGTATGAATCTTGGTTGGGAGCTGCTTGCTTCCTGTGGGCTTTTTTTCTCTTCAAGCTGTAGGAGCCATTTTCTGTCATGGACTTTGATACCACGATGGAGAGGACAGCGTCAGTTGTTACAATCAGTTGCCAAGACTTCCCATTGGTCAGGATTAATTCCAAATTCCTTCATATCTCGCTTGCATGTGTCTTTATAGTGAAGCTTGGGTGTCCTGTTGTTCTTGTTGCCCCTGATAGCTCCCCATATAGCATGTCCTTGGGTATGCATCCATCTTCCAACCTACTCAGATGGCCCAACCAGTGCAGTAGTCTTTGCTTGAGCAGGGCTGTCACACTTGGTAAATTTGCCCTTTGAAGAAACTTTCCGTTGGTGACTTTATCTTGCCATTTGGTGTTGAGTAGGCAGCATAAACAGTGTGTGTGGAAACTGTTTAACCTTTTCTCCTGATGAGCATAAGTTGTCCATGTTTCCCCACCATACATAAGAGTGCTGAGGGTACAAGCTAGGTATACTAGCATTTTGGTCTTGATGGTAAGCTTTGAGTTGTTCCATGCTCTTTTAGTTAGTCTGCTAAAGGTAGTGGCAGACTTTCCAATGTGGACATGTGGTTCTTCATCCAGTGAAAAGTTGGTGGTCACTGTAGAACCTAATAGCTGAACTTCTGGATTGGACTTCTGAACTTCTAGCTGGTTTGCATTTAAGGTAATTGAAGGATCTTGTGGAACCGTCTGTGCTAATACAACCATTTTCTTGATGCTGATAGTGAGAGCAAATGCCAGACAAGCACTTGAAAGGCAGTCCATCAGTTCTTGTAGTAGATCATTGTGGGCTATGAGGGCAGCAGCAGCAGAGAATAGAAGTTCCCTGATTAGCACCTTTTTGACTTTGGTCTTTGACTTAATTCAGGACAGGTTGAAGAGTTTCCCATCCAATCTTGTATGGAAATACACCCCATCTTTCATGTCCGTATGAAGAGAGATTAATAAGACTGGGACTTTTCAGCTTGGAAAAGAGATGACTCAGGGGAGATATGATTGAGGTCTATAAAATCATGACTGGTGTAGAGAAAGTATATAAGGAAGTGCTGTTTACTATTTTTCATAACACAAGAACTAGGGGTCACCAAATGAAATTAATAGGCAGAAGGTTTAAAACAAATAAAAGGAAATATTTCTTCACACAACACACAGTAAACCTGTGGAACTCCTTGCCAGAGGATGCTGTGAAGGCCAAGACCATAACATGGTTCAAAAAAGAACTATATAAATTCATGGAGGATAGGTCCATGAATGGCTATTAGCCAGGATGGGCAGGGATAGTGTCCCTAGCCTCTATTTGCCAGAAGCTGGGAATGAGTGACAGGAGATGGAGCACTTAATGATTACCTGTTCTGTTCATTCCCTCTGGGGCCCTGGTACTGGCCACTGTCAGAAGACGGGATACTGGTCTAGATGGACCTTTGGTCTGACCCAGTAGGGCCATTCTTATGTTCCTTAAAAACATAGTTCAAGAGTTCTGAGAAGAAGATTCCAAAGAACGTAGGGGCAAGAACACATTCTTGCTTCACTCTGCTTTTCATCTCAAAGCTGTCTGAAGTGGATCCGTCAAACTGGACAGTTGCTCTCATGTTGTTGTGGAATGAACATATAAGATTTAACAGGATCGGTGGACATCCTATCTTTTCTAGTACTGCAAATAGACCTACTCTGCTGACTGTGTCAAATGCTTTGGTTAGGTCCACAAGGGCGATGTACAATGGTGGGTTTTGCTCTCTGCACTATTCTTGGAGTTGTAACAGAGAGAATATCATGTCTATAGTTGATCTTCCACATTGTGTTTCAGGGTAGACATGATTTGCCAGCTGTTGTAGGCACACTAAAATGACTTTTGTGAAAGCTTTTGCTGCTACACTTAGTAGCAAGATACCCCTGTAGTTTTTGCAGTCGTCCTTTTCACCTTTATTTTTATACAAAGTGATGATGTTTGCATCACACATCTTTTGTGTTACCTCACCCTTTTTCCAGCATTTAAGTAGCAGCTGATGAAGATATGGTAATAGGCTGTCTTTCTCATGCTTGAGGATTTCTGCTGGGATGCCATTTTTTCCAGGAGGCTTTCCACTTGATAACAAATCAATGGCCTTGTTTAGCTCTTCTACAGTGGGCTCCACATCTAGGTCTGGCATGACCTGTAGAGTTGGTATTTGGTTCAGTGACTCACTGGTAATGTTTCTTTCTTGTGCATAGAACTCTGAATAGTATTCAACTCAATGAGACAACTGCTTGCTTTTATCTGTAATGATTTTGGCATTGGTGAGGCCTCATCTGGAGTACTGTGTCCAGTTTTGGGCCCCACACTACAAGAAGCATGTGGAAAAATTGGAAAGAATCCAACGGACAGCAACAAAAATGATTAGGGGGCTGGAGCACATGACTTATGAGGAGAGGCTGAGGGAACTGGGATTATTTAGTCTGAAGAAGAGAAGAATGAGAGGGAATTTGATAGCTGCTTTCAACTACCTGAAAGGGGGTTCCAAAGAGGACGGATCTAGACTGTTCTCAGTGGTACCAGATGACAGGATAAGGAGTAATCGTCTCAAGTTGCAGTAGAGGAGGTTTAGGTTGGATAGTAGGAAATACTTTTTCACTAGGAGAGTGATGAAGCATTGGAATGGGTACCTAGGGAGGTGGTGGAATCTCCTTCCTTAGAGGTTTTTAAGGTCAGGCTTGAGAAAGCCCTGGCTGGGATGATTTAGTTGGGGATCGGTCCTGCTCTGAGCAGGGGGTTGGACTAGATGACCTCCTGATATCCCTTCCAACCCTGATATTCTATGATTCTAGTTCACTGCTGTGTGATTTGAGAGGGGCAACCTTGTTGACAGTGGGACCCAAAGCTTTCTTCAGGCCATCATACATGACTTTGAGGTTTCCTATGTCTGAGGCTATCTGTAGCTCTCCACAGAGCTTCCTCCAGTAATGATTTGCACAGCATTGGCTTACTCGCTGCACCTCAGATTTTGTATGTCGTAGTCTCACTTTGGTGCTCTCTGTTGGCTTCTTGTTGTGTTCCAGATAGGCTGTATCCTTAATGTTGATGAGAGGTAATAGTTTCACTTCATTTTTTTCAAACCAGTCCTATTTTGATGGTCTCTGTGTTGTAGTTTCCGGTAGTAAGTTGATTGCTATAGAGATAGATGCATGGCACTAATATCTATCAACAAAGACAAACAAAAGTTTTATGCAAGCTTCGGTACCTAAGACAATTGAACCCAACTGTTAATGCAACAATTCCAGTCAATTTTTTATTGCTGTGGAAGAAGCAGGTAGAGGGTCACATGGCTGATTCACCCTAATGACTTGTCAGTGAGTAAAATAGTATATCCTTGTTACCTTAGTTGCTTCAGAAATGGCATAATTCTTGCTGGTTAGTGGATGACTGCAGAGTGTCCCTCCCTCCCGCTTTGGAGTCTAACTCCTTGTTCATCTGTGAAGATTGTGATGATTAAATGAGGGATGAGCACAGCCTGTAGAGTTGCTCTCAGTCATCTTATTCTATAATGAATAAGAAATGCAATATACATACAAGATGGGCACATATTATTGCATTCAAAATACCATGTTGAAAAAAATTATGCCTGATAAGCCAAAGCATATGTTATAAATTACAGTGGAAAACGGTAAGATGCTGCTTAGGTATGTGAATGGATTGGCTTAGAGAGATATGTAATCACTCCCTTCCCTACTCTCTTTCTATTGTGTTCTTTCTTTGCTTTGCTTTTGTGCTGTTTGATATCTGGCTGGTAAAAAGGGTATTCTTAGAGGTTCAGGGTTACAATCTGTAATACTGAGGGATATGTATACATGTATAGTCACCCTGGGATTTTGGGAGACATTCTATTAAATATAGATAGGATAACTCACTGCTATGATATAATGTTTTGAAGAACAAAGAATTCAAACTGGGATTCCCCAGTCTCCAGTGGTCTAAAGAAGACAGTAGCAGCCCAATGACTGATTAAATGGATATGGAGGCCAGGGCTCTTACTGCTCGTGTATGAATTCAGATGCAACAAAACACCCGTTGTCTATTTTGGAAAAAAAATACAGCTTATTATCAGTTATAATTTACTTCAAAATATCCTAGTGTGCTAGTAACTGATAATTTAGTTTCCCAATATTAGAGGATTACAGCCTAGCTCTTTCTTTTCTGAAATAATTTTTCTTTCTATTTTCAAATAATATTTGTATAAAATCTTTCCGTAAGACTTCCCAGTTGAGAGAAGACAGCACCCTTCTTGTTTAAAAAATACAGAATTTCTGATACTCTAGACTTCCTGTGTTTTCAGTCACTATTTAAATATATTAATCCATGTTTCATATTAAATTTTCTTCCACAAACAGTGCGATTGCCTATAACACCAAAAGCAGGAAGACTTATGAATAATATGGAACTTGATCCAAAGCCCACTAATGACTAAAGTGAAGAAATTCCAATTGATTTCAAAGGACTTTGTATACATAGGGCCCTGGTGTCTCATTCTGTTACCCTGCACCTTGTGTAGTCATTTTCACTGCAAAGTAGATTCAACAAGCAGCCATTCTGATTGAAGTCAATGGAATTTAAGCACATGCTTTGCTGAATTGGAGTCTTAATGATTCTAAGATTACTGGCTGAATTTCCAAGGTATAAATTGTTAGAGTAACTAGCTGTCATACAAGATACTTGTCACAGATTCCATACTATTCATAAGATGTGTGTGGAGTGTGCAGGGTAGTGGGTATACAGGAATGTTACATTGGTTCAGGATTCCTTAAATGTGAATTTCTTTAATCAAACTTTTTCTTTAAATTTTAACTTTAACATATTTCCTAGCTTTTATCAGTTCAGTTTTTAAAACTGCAACACTTAATTTTCCCTTTAAATTATTGACACTTTCTGTCTGCTTTAATTCCATCTTCACAAAGTTTTTTTGTGTGGGAATAAATATTTATTTACAGTCCTTCAGTCTGTAATCCATGTGACACACTTCATATCCAAGTCTGAACTAATTTCATGAGCAAGATTTCCTTAGTCACTGTGTCAAATGCCTTATTTATGTTCAAATATATTCTGGTTTGGAAGGATTAAATATTTATTGGTAAATGTTGATAAACATCGATTTCACTACACACACAAACTGACAAAAAACTTCCATTGATAATAATTGAAATGTGTAGATAGGCAAAGTAAGAAAAATTCTGCTTGAGAACTTATTAGAGTTTGATTTAAGGATACTTACTTTGTATACTTTGACACGTGATGTTGACAATTGGTGCTCTAACAGTTATAAAGGCTTAACTTTATGAATTTCAGTATTTATTGTCACTGAATTGTCTGAGCCTCTCATAATTTCCCACTACTGGTAAAATTGAAATAGATAAAAATTGGGGAAAAATGCTTTAAAACCCATAATTTTGTGAAAATGAAAATTGATCAAAAAAGGAAAAAAAAACCTTAAAAATAAATATGTCAAAATTATATTTAAAAAATCAAATTCTGACAAGCCTAAATCCATGCACCACTTTTCCTTTCTCTACTAATTTTGAGGTTGTGTTATGAGCTGCACCAGCAAAGCCTCTAAGCTTGTTTGGTGAGATCTGTTCTTATCCTTCCGTGCTGTTTATTACTCATGGTTTTATTATCTTCTGGATTTTTGGTGATTTTTTTTTCTTCTCTCACTATTTGCTCCACTATTTTATTTGGGATATTGGTTTGACTATCAGGATAGTCCATATATGCCAGCAATATTTTCTTGCAGTAAGAAGTAAATAAGACAATCAGCAATCTGGAACCTGTTGAGCTAGAAGTGCTTTTCACTGAGATGGCAGGCTCAGAACATTTCTGTGCGGGGCCCAGAAAGGTCAGGCTCTGTACACTGCAAAACAATTAACAGAGTGGCACAGCTTAGTAAAGAGCTAAGAATCATAATTCAAAATGATCTGGACAAATTGGAGAAATGATCTGAGGTAAACAGGATGAAGTTTAACAAAGACAAATGCAAAGTGCTCCACTTGGGAAGGAACATCAGTTTCACACATACAGAATGGGAAGAGACTGTCTAGGAAGGAGTATGGCAGAAAAAGATCTAGGGGTTATAGTGCACCACAAGCTAGTTGAGTCCACAGTGTGATGCTGTTGCAAAAAAAGCAAACAGATTCTGGGATGTATTAACAGGTGTGTTGTGAGCAAGACATGAGAAGTCATTCTTCCGCTCTACTCTGCGCTGGTTAGGCCTTAACAAGAATATTGTGTTCAGTTCTGGGCACCACATTTCAAGAAAGATGTGGAGAAACTGGAGAGGGTCCAGAGAAGAGCAACAAGAATGATTAAAGGTCTAGAGAAACATGACTAGTGAAGGGAAGGCTGAAAGAATTGGGTTTATTTTAGCTCTGGAAAAGGAGAAAGACTTGAGAGGGACCATGATCGCAGGTTTTACAGGTAATATAAAAGGGTAGTTTTGTATTTCACGGGAGGGGGGAAAGGAAACTTGTTTTGTTCTTTAGGGCCTCTATGAATACAACAAGGCATGCAGTGGGCTTTAAACTGCAGCAAGGGAGATTAAGGTTGGACATTTAGGAAAAAAATTGCAGCAAGGGCAGTTTAGGTTGGGCATTAGGAAAAACTTCCTCACTGTCATGGTGGTTAAGCACTGGAATAAACTGCCTAGGGAGGTTGTGGAATCTCCATCTCTGGAGATATTAAGAGTAGGTTAGATAAATGTCTATCAGGGATGGTCTAGACAGTATTTGGTCCTGCCATGAGAGCAGGGGATTGAACTTGATGACCTCACAAGGTCCCTTCCAGCCCTAGAATCTATGAATCTATAAACCATGGGATATGCCCCCTGAAGTCCTACTGCCCCACTTGGGTGGTACAGCACCAGTGAGGATATAGCTACAGGGTATGACTGTAGTGTGGCTTGCTCACACTCAGGCTAAGCTAACCTGGATTCCCAGACCTAGGTGATTGGACCCAGGTCAATTCTGCAGTGAAAACATACCCTGAAAGTCAAAGAAACATTGTGGCTGCTCTAACTTGCATCAGGGCCACTTTGGTCCCCTGGCTGGCCCAGAATCAAGGGAGGCAAAGGGAACTCTAGGCAGCATTACGCCTTCCCACCTAAGCTGTGCCAAGCATGAGCTCCTCACAGCTGATGACTGTGACTCCAGAGTGTCACTTTGTGCCAATGTGGCAATGCTTTTTTGGCACCTGCAGATGCTCTACCAGAGGAGATTCAATAGCATGAGCCCTCAAGATTTTTCTGTATGTACTAGAGTGAGTTAGGACTGATCTACATTAGGAAGTTGTATCAATCTATCTATGCAGTTCAGGAGTGTGACTCTACCAATATAGTTAGACTGATACAACCCCTGGTGTGTATGCTATAGAGGTATAAAGCACCTTTATACTAGTATGAGTTATCTCCCCTCCTGTAGGGAAATAGAGAGAGAAGTTTAAAGAACCTTTTTACCAATGTAACTGCAATCATGCTGCGGTAGGAATTGCACTACTTTAACCATACAGCCATAGTTAAAGCAATAAAACTCGCTAGTGAAGATGAGGCCTTATTCAAAAGAGAACTTTCTCATATATTTCTCCCACTTGGAAAAGTTGCCTACGCTTTCTTTACAAACAAAGGAGAGAGCAAGAATTAAAGAACCTGAGCAGGAATTTATACTACATTTTCAAGTGCTGTTGCTTGGGGATGGGATTTTGAAGAATGTCTCTTTGAAAGTTTCTACTGCCTTGTGCAGGAGAAAAGAAGAAGGCTCTCCCACTGGTATTCCCCAGCATGTAAAAATGTCTGGGAAACTCTGATACAACTATATCAATGCAAGGAACTGAAACAAGTGCTTAGAAACACTTACAGTCTTAAAAAGGACTGGGACCTTAGGGTCAAGCACTGTAAACTCATGTGTAGAAATATATAGTTCTAGTCCCAGAGTGGGCGAAAGAAGCGTGACCATAATCTAAAAACAGATTTTTCATTCCTTTTTGATTTGTTACTTATGGAGCTCATTTAGCAACTGAATAATTAAAATCAAGCTTTTTATCAAGTGAATTAGATCAGTGTAAAAATCAGCAATATTTGTAGAACTAATAAACAATTGCCACAATCATTTTTAAATATTTACTAAGAGTAATATGATACCAGCAAATGATATAGTTAGCTACTTAATTGCTATCTTTAGCTCTATCTTGGCACAAAAATCCTTTTACTGAACATAAACTTCTTTGAATAAAGCGCATATATGAAAATGCCATAATATGGCTTTGGAACTTATACTATGTTGTTCGCTAATATTTTTAAATGTTCATATGAAATAATTGCTAAGAGTTATTTCAGTAACATTGATATTACCTTTAGCATAGTGAAAGTCAGTATTATAATTAAAACAAAGCTCATTGAAAGCTTAACCTGCTCAGAAAAGTGTTTGTAACCAACAGCCTAACTGGGGTCAAGTAATCAAATAGCTTCAGTTAGTCTTGAACTTGCGACTGAGTTTCTGGTGAAAAAGCTCTGATGTCTACTGAAATCAATCAATATTCATAGCTGCTATTGTCATGAGATAATCTTTCACTTTTGGGAGGTGGCAGGCAGTCTTCACATGCATAGAATGCAGTAATATATTTCTTAACTCCTGTGTCCAGTTTCCCTCTTACTTCCTTTCATTTAGAAGGTGAGATGTAATTCTTGGCTCAATCAGTCCACCGCTGTGACAGATCTGGATGGTTCCACCAGCATAGTTTGATGACATCATCCTGGAGTCATAGAATTAGGAACCTTTGAAAATGTTTATTTTCAATAAGTACATTTATACACCTACAATTTTTAAGTGCTTGCTAAGGGATGTCTGGTGCCCTCCACTTATGCTGATGGAAATGCAGAGGACACCATAAGCCAGGAGAAGTCAGGTGGGGAAGGTACAGAAAGGAGGAATAGTGGTTCTTCAACATACTTTGCCCCGCTCCTGCCCAATTCCACAGAATCTCCTGTGTAGTGTGGGCTCTGATTGGGCTGTGAGGTGGTAGGGCCAAGAAGGAGTAGCTCCACCCAGCACGTGACTAATCTATCCTGGTGGAAATACATTAATGTTGTTAAAATCTAATTCTGTGTGTGTGTAAGGCTTAGATGTGGGCATGAGATGATTTAGAGAATGACAAACATGCCACTAGGGATAGAGGGAGAGCCAAGAGGTCAGTGAGGAGGAGACAGTCTGTTTGTGTGCTTTGAGTTATCTCCCTGACATCCATGGGGTCTCATTTCCCACAGTGAAGGGAGTAAAGAAATCTATATTCTTATCCCTGTAAAAGAGGCCAAGGTTTTACAGTGTAAGCCATGCAGCAGTAACCCACACTAACAGTGTGTCCCTTTGTCCATCTCTTTTGGCTGGATAACGTGTAGAGGTTTAAGTATCTGGTACTGCATTCAAGCTAATGGACCTGGTCAATGCAGGTAGTAGCGGCTTGTGCTTTTAGATACAGAGTCTGTGTGTTCCTTTCTTTCAGATGACCCATCCAAGGGTGCTGCATTACAAGCAACAGTACATATGTGGAGCTGAACAGGTGTGGCCCTCTGAAACTCAGACCGATTTTCCCTAGCTGGGACAGTCTGTGGCTAGACCATGGACAGAGGTTTGTGAGTTGCTACTGCATGTAAGCTAATGAAGATGGTGATTTAGCTGAAGCACTTGTCTCTTGGAGCCTGTGTTCAGTCCCCCACCGATAACCTGATGGTGGATGTTGGTGCTGTACATAGAATCGCAGAGTGTTTTACTGAACTTCTCTTAGCTCCCTTCTCTGCTTTACTTGGACACTATGTTTACCTGTTTGGTTGTTGCCATTCTGTTAAATTAGGAAACCCAAAGCAGAGCAAGTGTGTAACTTCCTGCTTTTGAGCTTGGTCCTTCAAAGAGGGAGCACTCTGGTGCCTATTTAAAAGAGCACTTTAAGCATGTGTGTAGTGCCAGTGACCTCGATAGGAGAGCTCATCTACTTAAAGTACTGCACATGCTTTTCGGGTTAGAGGGATAACTGCTCAGCACTTAACATGCCTTACCCTTTAAGTGCAGAGGGAGGCTATATTTTTAGTTTCATAAAGGGTTAACTCCTGCCTGGGACAGTGTGCCAGCAGCACTTAGGTTTAAGAGGTCTGATAACACTGGCATAGCTTATATGTGTTAGTCCCAATAGAGGGCCTGATCCTGCATGGTGTTGAGTACCTTGAACTCCAGCTGAAGGCAACAGAAATTGAGGGCACATAGTGTCTTTCAGTATTCAGACTAAAACGATAGGTAAGAATGGAATCATTGTAACCAGTCATGCTTGTGATGACATTGTGCGTATAATCTGCATGTGCAGGATTTATAAGAAAGCATAATCTAATGTGTTTTTGGTAGCCAGAATTGCATGTACCCTGTATTCTGTTCTGATGTCAAGAATTTAGTAAATACCATATTTAAAGGTCTGTGGTAATGTGAGTGTTTGAGGGGCTGGCGGTGTATTGTGAATTTAATTAAACTGAAGCATAAAGAGAGTTAGTGCCAATTCGCTTCCAATTCATGTAGGCTGTCTGAAGGGGGTAAGTAATATCATCCTCTGTTTCATTTTCTCTCTTTGCCAATTGCACCAACAATTTGGCATGCATAGTAAGAAGTTATTATGGATTCTGCTGAGACAGTCCTGTTGCATGGTGCAGATAACACAGATCTTGTTAACAATCTGACAAAATATAAATGACTTCATAATATACTCTCCCCCCACCCTTAGTACCTCAGCTGCTTCAAAAATGTTATCTGCCTGCTGCAGGGGGTTAAACTATGCATTATGGAGGATGAATTTTAGCACCACGCATGGTTATATCTCACCAAAAATATGAATGTTTGTTTTTCATAGCACAAAGCAATAATTAAACTCAGTCTTCGGTACCAAACACAGCCATGGCCATTCATTTAATTATGGGCATATGGGGAATATGGTAAAAGATAAGTTTTAAAATAGATACTAAAACTGTTGAAACAAAATAATCTCTCATCCACAAATATTTTTGTGAATAAAAATGTCAAGATTAGCTCACTGTGATTCATGTCTCTGGTGATCGTCACAGGATGAGATGCCATTTTAGGGCTTTGGGACTCAGCCTGGCTTAGTCCACTTTTCCAGATGGAGGGAATGAAAACAAAGGCAACATAATGGGGAACATGTCACCAAGGGAAGAAGGAACTAATTGAAGCCCAGGAAAATGGGAACCTGAGGACAAGAGAAGGGCTAATGTGGAAAGGATAGACACTGAGAGGAAAGGTTATGCCCAACAAGAATGTGGGCCGGAATATGGGCTGTTCTCAGTGCTAGCAGATGACAGAACAAGGATCAATGGTCTCAAGTTGCAGTGGGGGAGGTTTAGGTTGGATATTAGAAAAAACTTTTTCTCTAGGAGGGTGGTGAAGCACCGGAATGGGTTACCTAGGGAGGTGGTAGAATCTCCTTCCTTAGAGGTTTTTAAGGTCAGGCTTGAGAAAGCCCTGGCTGGGATGATTTAGTTAGGGGTTGGTTCTGCTTTGAGCAGGGGATTGAACTAGATGACCTCCTGAGATCCCTTCCAACTCTGATATTCTATGATTCTATGAAGACTTTTTGATTTTGTTTCCTCTTTGGACTCTAATTATCTCTGGAAATGGTGGGCTTTTTTTGACTTAGCAGTAGAACTAAGTTACCTCAGTGATTCTGATGGGTGATCATAAAACTGAAGCAGCATATTGACAGAAACTGA
The DNA here is from genome assembly GCF_003597395.2 of Chelonoidis abingdonii. Classification (NCBI taxonomy): domain Eukaryota; kingdom Metazoa; phylum Chordata; order Testudines; family Testudinidae; genus Chelonoidis; species Chelonoidis abingdonii. Next base: position 46,111,597 of record NC_133770.1, read on the forward strand.
GGCAGTGGACAGGCCAAAGTCAGACCAGGTAAGTACATGCTTCAGTTATGCAATATTTAGGTGACTACACAGCATTTGTTAAATGATGATTAACCTGAAACTCACTGAACTGGCATGAATGATTTCTCTAAAAATGTATTTTTAAAATCATTGTTATCTATGACACATTATTCTCTTTATATACTTTGTTTCTGCTCTCTGGGTGACAATGCCTTGTGACTTTTGTGTGACTAAGCACAAGTAATGAATAACAACTATTTGGTTTGCAAATAGCCATGGGCTAAAAAATATTTGTCAAACTTCTTGGTGAATAATTATGAATAACCAATACACTTGCAGAAATCGGGATTAACTCATTAACGTTTCATTAACCAAAAAGGGGTCTAAATATATAATTAATGGTAATCATAATCACTCAGTTCTGACACTTAGTTTAGCTTTTGTGGGAAAGTGGAATGACTCATTAGACCTCTTCTAATATTTATTACAAAGCACTTTTTAAACATTATTCAAATTTGCTTTTGCCATTTTCACAACCTCTTTGTGTCTACTCTTCACGAGTAAATCTAGGTTTTACTAACACGAATGCTCAGAGAAAGTAAACTCATGAAAAACAAATGCCAAATTTTAATAATTGGCACCAGGCACCTGCTTATAAGACTTGAATTCCACCAAACAAGGAACAGAAATAAAAGCATGTGACTTCTGTAACCAGTCACAACTAAACCACACAACTCAAATTTCAGATTTAGAATTTTGAATAAAAAATGATACATTGAAGGAAAAAATAAGCAAAAAAAGTTGAATAATTTCAATTAACAAAGTGGAAAAAATTACAATCTGTTTCTCTCATCCTATGAACAGAAAAAGTTACTGAATAAATTATTTGTTCAGCTCTAGAAGTCATTGTGAACACTTTTAGAAACATATAAACATCTGTTGAGTAGATTTATCCTTTACTGGTTTGGATTACATCATGCAGCAGATACTCTTCGTATCAGCACTATTTTATATGAAAAATATTTGGATTATTAATAACAGCTTTGTAATAAAGATGTTAAGAATATTACAGCGGAGAAATGTATTTGATTCAGAGAGGTATAATTGACCTTAAAAGAATTTGTGGATGCTCATCCTCCACATACAAGCTCAGTCCTGGATCTCTTTCATCACAAAATACAGAATATAGTGTAGTAGCAAGTTAAACGGATGTTTCCAAACTGCTCCTCGTTTCTATTCCACTGCTTTTGACTTCTATTTGCATATTCTCTACTGCTCTGCAAATTAAGCACCTTAACTTCCATAGCACAAGTTCTACTTAAGGAATGTTGTTACTTGCAATCTTTACCAATAAAAAAAGGAAAAAGAAAAGTAATAGGCAGTGTGTGTCAAATTATTCATGGCAAATAAATAATTCTGTGAATGTAGGCCTTTTCATCTTTAGTGGATTGTTTACAAACTGATTCTGATTTTTAAACTTTTGCTACATAGTTTGGGTGAAAATTTTTCATCCTGTGAATTATTGATGAGCAGTACTTCCTGGGTCAGATTCTGCTACACTTATTCATGTGGAATAGTACTGTAAGCAGAGTCAGGATGAGCTGTACTCTGACATCTGGTGGTGAATTATGGGAAGTGTGGAAAGAATGTCGGGAATGTGAAGTCTCAAATATTTGCATAGGCACACCCAGCAAGGAGCCTGGGGATGGTTATTTTGACATTTCTGGGATCCCCCAATTTCTTCATTATTGGGGCAGGATAAATAAAGTGTTGCCACCTGAGTATGTGAATGAGGAACTACGAGACTGCTTTATAACAGAAATGTCTCAATATAAATTAAATGACACTTGCTAGACAAGGCACATGGGTTCCAACCCCCCACTGAGTGGAGAGAGGTTGGGGGATTGGTGTGTGTACCTGATGGTATGGGCCCCTTTTGAGGGTCTGGAACACCAATTGCACATTCTCCTCTCTCCACTGTTAAAGAGTAGAGCTAATTTTGATTCCATTAGGAGTCTGTCTAGAGACTGCTGAGCTGAATTCATGTTGGACCAATGGTGAACCAGCACCAGGGCTCCCCTACTAAGAGCTGAACTGAGATCACTGAGTGCTATGTTAACTAGTGGGGGAGTCTGAAGACCTATCGTTAAGTGACTGGCAGAATGGAGCAGTTGGAGCGTGTTGGAGCAGCCCATGGAACAGTGAGCGGAGTGAAGCGGTTTGCAGAGGTGGCTGGAGGAGCGGCACAGCTGCTGTGGTGGAGCTGGTTGTGGTGAAGGCTGCAACAGAACTTCATGGACAGGCGGAGCAGTTGGCCCTGGCCCATGTAAGGTGCCCCTTAACACCCTGTGTGGACTTCCCCCCCATTTCCACCCAGGCTGGGGGGGTAAAACTCTACAGATAAACTCGTGAATTCTGGGGTGGCACTGACCAGAGACTTTTGGGTTCTTGGACTTTGGGGTGATTGGACTTAAGACCCTACGGGGAAAAGGACATTGTCAAACATACTTGGAGGTGGGTTTTTGTTTATGGTTTGTGTTATAACCCTGCTTGTGGTGTTTCTCCAATGGGATGCTGCATTGATTCCTTCCTTTACTAAAAAGATTTTGCTACACTCAGACTCCATGCTTGCGAGAAGGTAAGTATTGCCTCCTAGAGGCGCCCAGGGGTGTGGTATGTAAGTGTCCCAGGTCACTGGGTGGGGGCTCGAGCCGGTTATGCATTGTGTTACTGAAACGGAACCCCTGGATACTGAACCCGGCCCTTGTTGCTGCCAGCTCAGAGAGGCAGAAGGGTTACAGTACTTTACCCTGAGAATTCCAGTTTGGTCAATGGGGCCACTCATCTTGAATAAGGGTATCCAAATCTGGCTCTCTGTTTGTAATGTATGATTCAGCTTTTTAAACAGAAGAATAAGAGATGACAAGTAGTGAATAATGGGTAGCAATTACTCTTGTTTATGAGTGAATATCTTTTGTTTCCATGCCAGTACAGGTATTCATATGAAAAACAGCCCTTCAGCAAGCATTTGTGAGAACAAAATCTGTTTGTATGAATACTCACGAATAACAAGTTATAAGAGATATGAGCATAGCTGAACTGAACAGCCGCTTGGAATCTGAATGAATGTTAAACGCTGAGGTAGAGTCATAGCTCCTCATAAGGGAAGCTTTGTTAAGGCAGCAACTGAGAGTTCCCTTGTGCTGGAGTATTTCAGGGAGGGTTTGGGGCAGGAAAAGGAATGGAGTGCATTTCTCTCCAGGGATCATGGCTGGCAGAGAGAGCCCTCGAGAGCCATATCTGCTGGCACAAAATAGAGCATTCCTGAGTTATTTTGACACACCTTGGAATCAGCCCACTCTGCCCTTGTTTACACTAAAACTTACTTCAGTATAACTTACATTCCTCAGGGGTGTCAATAATCCACACCCCTGCATGACCTAAATTATACCTACTTAAGCACTGGTGTAGACAGCACTGTGTTGGCGGGAGAGCTTCTCCTGCTGACAGAGCTACCGCCTCTTGGGGGAAGTGGATTATTTAAGGCGATGGAAGAGCTCTCTCCTATTGGCTTAGAGCATCTTCACCAGATGAACTCCAGCAGCACACCTCATTGGTGCAGCTGTAGCATTTTTAGTCTAGATGTAGCCTCAGATTGTGGTATTCAACCAAATCTAGTAACTGAAAACTATTCAACAGGTCTCTGAGGGAAGTAAACATATCCTGAATAATTAGAATATTAGTTTATGCAGGGATTTGGAGCAATCAAATTTTTGAGTTGCTCCGCTCCAGCTCCAGGCTCCGCTCCAAAACCCTGAGTTTGTCCAGTTCTGCACTGCTATTGGTAACTTTGAAGCTGATACTGAAGAAAAGGCATGATAATCATGTCACTGTGGAGGATAGCTAGCGTGATCGAAAGCTACAGTGTACTTTCACACGACATCTCTTGTAATTTACAGTGTTGTAACCGTGTTGGTCCCTGGATATTAGAGAGACAAGGTGGTTGAGGGAATATCTTTTGTCGGGCCAACTTCTGTTGGTGAAAGGTGTTGTGCAGTTTTCCTTTGAGGCTGAGGACTTAGAGGTCAGGTATGAAGTGATTGTCTTGTGACCATGGGTGATATGGTGTTTTTGTCTTTCATCATTTTTCTGTGTCAGTTAATTTGAGATAGTAGTGATTGTCTGGTTTCACCCACATACACCTCTACCCCGATATAATGTGACCCAATATAACACAAATTCATCTATAATGCAGTAAAGCAGCGCTTGGGGTGGGAGGCAGGGCTCAGGCTCAGGCGGAGATTTAAAGGGCCTGAAGCTCCTCATAGTGGCTGGAACCCTGGGCTCTTTAAGTCACCACTGGAGCCCTGCCACCGCTACCCTGGGGTTCCGGCAGCGGGGCTCGGGCAGCGCTTTAAAGGGCTCGGAGCTCTGGCCACTGTGGGGAACCCTGGGCCCTTTAAGTCACCGTTGGAGCCCTGCTGTTTCTACCCTGCCACTACCCCAGTATAACATGGTTTCACCTATAACACGGTAAGATTTTTTGGCTCCTGAGGACCGTGTTATATCAGGGTAGAGGTGTAGTTGTTGTTGGGGCATTTAGTGCTCTGTGTGGGGTACCCCACAGGTTGTGATAAGCATATATAGGACCAATAGATCTTGAAAAGTGTGTTGTGAGGGATATTGATCATTGTAGCAGTGGATATTTGTCTGCAGGTTTTGCATCTGTTATTCTGGCAAGGTCTGATGCTGCTTTAATTTGGTGTAGTCTGGTCTGTGGGAGCTTGCTTGTATGATGAGCTTGGTGAGGTTGGATTTTTTTGGTTTTTTTGAAAGTCAGAAGAGGGGGTTCAGGAAAGACTGAGTGTGGGTTTTAATTGTTTAATGATACCCAATATGAGTTCCAGTATGGGGTAGTAGGTAACAACTGGGGGTTTGTGGTTGGAAGGTTTCCCCCCCTATATTGAAAGTTTTCTCAGGGTATTTGGGTGGCCCATTTCATGATTCGATCATTTCTCTGGTGGATTGTCTTTGGTAAAGGCGGTTTTAAGTGTGTTTAAGGTGTGTATACCAGACTTTATCCTTGGAGCATATTCTGTGTATCTGAGGGTCTGACTGTAGATAACAGATTTCTTGGTGTATTTGGGGTGATTACTGCATCTGTAGAGGTAAGTGTGGTAATATAGTTGTCTCTAGGGTTCCATTGTTGAAGCTGATTGTGGTGTCCTGCGAGTTGATGCTTGTGTGGAATTGTTCTAGAGAAAGTTAGATGGGTGGTGGTTGCTGAAGTTGTGGTTGATGTCTATGAAGGAGTTTAGGTCATCTGTCCAGAGGATGAAAATATCATTGATGTATCTTAAGTATATCATTTGTTTTGTGGTGCATTTTGTCCAGAAATTCTTCCTCAAGGTGGCCAATGAAGAGGTTAGCATACTGGGGAACCATCCTAGTGCCTATGACTGTTCCCATGGTTTGGACAAAGTATTTGTTGTTGAATGTAGAATTGTTGTGGTTGTTGAGGAAGAAATTTAGCCATGTATTTGGGGTGGATATCTGAGTGTTGTCCATTGTCTTACAGATATTTGAGGCAGGCAGAGATCCCATCATTGTGAAGAAAGATGGTGTATACTAAAGTAAACATCTTTTCATTTGTGTCTTTCTGCTGTAAAATCTCAATAAATAATATTTTTCTGTTATATAAGCAGAATTGGTTTTGAGCAAAAATATACACACAACTCTCATAGAATCTGCATGAAGTTTTTTCATCTTTAGAACGACAAGGACAATGCAAGTTAATAGGCTGTAGGTATGGAGACCACTATGGATACCAGCTCTTTCACAGACTTTTTAAGAAGCTCTATTTCTTAGCCCACCTTCTATCCTCAAAATATTGCAAAACATTAAGATACAACATTAGTTGTATGGTAACTGTGTAAGGCAACAATACTACTCTGTTCATGCCAATAAATACACACAGCCCTGTAGGTTAGGAACTCATGTGGGGAGAGAATACTGCCCCGGACACTGGTTATGTATTAACTTTTACATGGTCAGCTATCATAAATGAGGAAATATCCCTTCTCATATGACACTGAAGTACAGAACCTATGTCTTTATTGCACTGGATATGCCTTCTCTTTATGACTTCTCAGTTTTTACCTATGTAGTTAAAAATTACCTTTGTACAATAGCACAATCTTTAAGACAGAACTACTTCTGCTTCAAACACTTCACATGAAGCAGAATTGCACTGCTAGGTCTGAGGTCAGAATGAAATGTTCCTCGAAAATTCACAAGATAACCTTTCCAATGCATTTTCCCATTCAATAGGAACTTGCTTCAAGTATGACATCACTTTAGATTCCAGTGTATGAGGGGTGTTGTATTTACCCAGCTCTGTAATACAGTATCATTGAGGAGAAAGATGAACAAACTGAAACTCATCCACCCACATAGCTCATTTTCTGACCAGCCCTGCATGCCCTATGTTTTGGATGGTGATTCCTATAGTTTCAGTTTTCCATAAAGGAGCTTGATTGTTTCCTACTTTTATTCTGAATGAAGGGCTGCAGATATGCCCACCAGTTTCTGAGGTTTAACCCAAACCCAGCATAACAGTATATACAATATGTACAGGAATCAAATCATTCACTACTGAAATGTAGTCATTCTGAAGAGGCACATGAAAATGTTTGACACTCTGCTGCAGCACTTCCTAACAATTCTGAAAGTAAAAAATAAGATATTGAATCCTATCACCTTTAGGCCCTGATACTGCAATGAGCTCTGTGCAGACAGATTCTGCTTGCAAGACCAGGGCCTGAAACTGTAGGAGGAATCAAGTTAAGTTAAATCGAAACACCGACTCGAACTGGAATTCAGCTAAAGCCTTGGCTAAGTCTTACAAAAAGAGCAATGGGATCCTTAAAGGCCACAGCTGCACAAGACATCTGCTTAACATCTCATCTGAAAGAGAGAGACATTACGGTAACTATCATTTATTAGAAAAGAATTGCAAAAAGAGGTTATGCAGTTACATTCCAAACAAGAAACAATAGCAGAAATCTCTTCAGTATGTCAGTCTAGAATGATTTGCCATGCATTAAGCATGACCGTTGTGCTATTTTCATAATGAGATGGCTAATGGGACTACAGTATGAGCAGGCTTTGGCCTGTATCGATGGTAGTAACTAATACACCTTTAAACATTTCTAATTCCAAATAAATTAGAACAAATGGGAATGTTGGGCCATGACTGGCATATCAAGTTTTATACAGTGGTCTGTTGGGTATGTGCATCCTCATTCGAAGGTAAGAGTCTATGGCCCTCTGTAAAAAGAACACATGGGATTTCTGAATAAGGATTCTCCCTCCTTTTGGACAACCCAATCATGGGGACTCTATACCTAGCTGAATCATGCCCCTGAATTGTAACGGCAGCTTCAAGTGCCCATAAATCCCATGGAAAATGTGTGGGCACAACACTATTTTAATATATGAAATGAGCATAGACAATTGGCTAAAAACTATGCATTAATTTGAGATATTAAGTATTAAATACTTGCTGGATTTAAATATGTGATGTCATTTGAGGTACAATGGAAAAAATCTTTTGCTAAATTATTTAACCAAAGTAATAAAAAAGATCCTGCTTTCCTAATATTATTTCCTAAAATTATACTGTATCATGACTCATTCAACATTAAAAGAAATCATGCATTGGATAAAAGATAAAGAAAGCTCATGCTGGGCTGTAATGGAGGAGGAGGAGTACTTAAAACCAATTCTCTTAATTTGTCCTTCTATTTGATGCATTAAAGTAATTCATATACTAGTCCAAACATGATGCATCATGTCGGCTACAGAACTGTGGATTTTTGTTAGTGAGAAATTTGAGGTTTAATGCTCTTTTCACCCACAGCTCTAGTATGCTACAACTCACTTTTAAAATGTACTATATATATTTACATTTTATATATTTACATATATCTACCACTCTGACTAGATATAAAATTGTTTAGAAACTTGTCTGTTGCATCCCAATAGCTTAAAACTTTGTAGCCTTTCAAACAAGTACAACTTAGATAAATAAGCACAACAGAAGTATCTTATTAACTATGATTTCTTTTGTGGTAGCACCTTGGGGGCCTTCTGTTTGGACTGGAGTCCTTTTGTCTATGCATCATACAAATAAATAATACAAAACCTGTCTTTCCTCAAACAGCTTACAATTTCTAAATGATTTGGAGAAAGGTGAAGAGTGGGTGGAATGGGAGGACCCCAATGCTATAATAAGTCAAGAGTGCATGTGTAAATTAGTCAAAAGGGAGATTTCAATAGTCACATGTTGAGTCTGCAGTGGAGACTAAAGAATAGGATTTTGCTGGAATAATATTCTAGAAGAACCATGGGGAAAGAAATAAAATCCAAAGCAATAGATTTATTTTTACTGAGTTGAATAATGTTTTTATTGAGCCTTTCTTGGCTACAGAGAAACATAAGTTAGAGCTCACAACCAGGGGACTCTACAAGTATGGGCCTGTTGCTGCTCCTATTGACATCAATAGCAAAACTCCCCTGATTCAACAGGAAGAGGATCAGGCCCCTCCATATTGGAAGTGTGACTTTATTTTCAGTGTGAAGCACTAATAACAATCAGATAAATACCTAGGTCCTCTTATTAATCTAGAGCCAAATTAACTGCTGGCATAAGCATGTGAAATTTGATTGTCTGGAACAGAGTTTAAGCACTAAGCCACTGATCACATACCCTTTCCTGCTCTCAGATACTTGAAATAGAGGCTGTAGCCAAGTGAGGTCCTTTTTATAAATCTTCTGTACACAGCACCTGTGGAAAATTGGCAGTGCCTGTTATTACTACTTCATAAGTTATGTCACTGGCATATCTTTGTGTGATGGGTGCAAAAAAGATTTGCATTAACTAAATAGTTCCTACACAGTGTATCTGCCTCTGACCCAGATATATGGCTGTGGCTGAGAAACACACAGCACAGCTTAGCCTGCGGGGTTCATCCCAAGGTTGCTGTAAGACACCTGAGCTTGGGCCAGCTGTGCTCCAGGATGGCTCCTGGCGTAAGATAGAGAATCTCAAGGCTGCTCTAAATTATGTAGGTCGACAGCTCGTTTGCTTGGATGCAGGGAAGCACTGGACATGCCCCTTTTGCCTAGCCTTGACTTCTTTTAGAGGCTGTGTAGAGATTTGTTGATGAGACTACATATGACTGTTCTGTTGTGCCTTAATCCACCAAGCCACTCACACATGTGCTTAACTTAAAGCTTGTGTGAAGTCCTGCTGTCTCCAATGGATTATTCATGTACTTATATTGAACACATGCTTTAGTGCATGTGGCTCCTTACCTAGGCACTGACTCCGGGCTGGAGCTATAGATGCTAACTCACTGCCCAACCCCCTGTTCTACCCCAAGCCCTTCCCCCAGGGCCCCTGCCCCTTCCCCTGGGCCTGCCATGCCCTCTGTCCTCCCCTCTCCCAGCCTCCTGTGCAGATGAAACAGCTGATTGCAGGGGGAGGGGGGAGTAGGTGCTGATTGGTGGGGGCTACCAGCAGGAGGGAGGCCCTGGGGGCTGGGGAGATGATGGGGGGCTGCTGATGTATTACTGTGGTTTTTTGTCAATGAACATCGGTAAATTCTGGCTCCTTCTCAGGCTCAGGGTAGCCACCCGTGCTTTAGTGGTTTACTAGAGTGAGGCCTTACTATTCAAATGTAAATGTATTTTTATCAAATGTGAAATCCAAAATGAATGGCAAACAAAAACATTCTCTTACACAATCTTTACACTGTTTGTCAGAATAATGGGCCAAATTTTGATGTTGGTTACCTGAGCTGACTAATAGCATTGCACCACGGCAACCAAGATCTGAATTTGGCCCTTCAGATTTTACCCCTCTGTCCTGAAAAATGTAATGTAATAGATGACTTTCTCACCAACTCATATTCACTGTATCTGAACAAAAACCTGCATATGTCCAAGGTCTACCCTCTGCAATGTGTAAATTGGAAAGATTAATAAGTTACCATTGACAGAAGAGAACTGGAAGATGCTGATTCCATTCTAGCATCTTGCTCTAGGGGTTAACCATGTTCTTTCTTTTTAACTGAAGGGCAGCAATTTATGCAGCAGAAAATTCAGACTTTTTACCAGAGGTGTCTTTGTAAACAACGGGGTTATACATTGTACAATCTATGCAGGAGGACCTTGTGGCCTATGCCAGAGATTCCATTACCCTCTTGAACCAGGTCAAATACTGAGAAGGGTCAATAGGCCCATCAGCTTTCTGAGGCAGAATAACTTATTGTCGTGCAGTGTCCTCTGTGTGGGGTCTTTCAGATGAGACCTAAACAGGAAGCACCCTTGTTTGTAAACATTTCACTTTTTGGGGACATTCTGTGGGTAGGATGGGGCAAAGAAGTGAGGGGATTTGATGGAACAGAGTTATCCAAGGCCTGATCTTCCACTGGAATAAAGGACCTTAAAGAGTAATGTGTGTTAGTTTCTCCCTTGTAGTTCTAACCTGCACTGAAGCTGGTCAGCATGGGATCAGGAAGCCACAACTAGTTCCCTGATGGTTCTTCCTACTTCCCCCCCAATACTCATGGCTGGAGAAAACAATTTGCAGGAGCTAATGCAGATAAGAGTGAACTCAATTCACATACGAATGTATCCGATCACACCACTACAATCACATCCTGGGCACAAACTTAACTTTAGCAGGACCCAATGGTAGGTTTCACATCTGTCTGGTGCATCTGTAACATGTCTATTGGCAAGATAATGGTGATGACAGTAACTTCTGAAAGGAACGTAGAAAAGTAGATTTTACAGAAACTCAAGATTACTGGTTTATAAAGGAGTGTTCTTTTCATGAGCACTCTAGAAGGAAATGATAGTTTTCAAGAGTCAGATAACAGCCCAAATTTCCATGGTGTATTGTCAATAACTGTGATAGTACAAGAAGAAAAAGGAATTTTTTATTTTTAATGTCTCCTATGTACAAATTACTGCTCAAGCATTTTATATTCCCACTTAAACTGTATGAGTAATATTCTTGTGTAGTGATAAACATTAACATCTCTGCCACTGAAAATCTATTGAAAACTCATACTCTAATCCCCAGTCTGCTGAACCGCTTGTATTACGGATAGGGTCTTTTCAGAAATGGGGTTTGAGTGGTTACAGTGATATCACTTTCCTGCACTTATCTGTGGCCTCTTTGGTTAGCATGCTCCACATTATTAAAAAATCTGACATAGTTCCAGAGCTAAGGAATTGTACACATTCAGATCCTATTAGCATGGCTATGTTAAACAACAGTTGTTTTTTCCCATTTTGCTTTAATGGAACGTTGTGTTTTATTAATTAAAGTGAGATCATTAGTATTTTTTGTGTCAAGCCAGTTTGTTTGTATAGAACATTTTCAGCAATTTGTTCGTGAAGCTGAACTCAGGAACGTTGTTCTGCATTGTTTGACATGAGCTGAGCTTTAAAAGCATAAATGTTTGATATTGCTCTGCTGGGAAATATGTTTCTACTTAACTGTTTTTTTGGAGTATGAGTGGGAGAAGCATTCCTTGTTAAGTTAGTTTTTTTGTCACAAAAGCCAAACATGAGTTTGCATTACCGTTATGTTAACAGCATGATTAAAACTATTAAGTTGCCCCCGGCTTTTTTTCCTGTAACTTTCCTCCTGCATTCCTTCTGAAGACAGAGGTAGTAGTAATCATTACACTTAGAGATTCTGCAGCTAGAACACACTTACTTTGTATTTACCCATGTTGTTGTCTTGTCCTCTAGAAACACTTTGTAAGGGGATTAAATGTTCATACAAGGTATTTGGCAGCCGTACAAACTAAAGCTCTTCTGTCTTTCACATAAGGGGCTAGTGTATGCATATAGATACATAACATACATTACATTACATAATTACAATCCTAAAGTAATTTTGTACAAAATTCTTGTTATTACTTTGGTCTTAATTGTTATTAGGCATCAGTGGAAAGACAAAAAGTACCATTTAGTAGCTGAATTTTTAGAGAACGCCACTGTGGCTGGACCTGGTTGAACACAATGCTTGGTGGCACCTTCCATGCTATAAGAAGTGCACTTGTACACTGAATTTGGCAAGTTTGGAGAGAAAAATACACCGACCTTCAGGAACAGTTGCTTTAATCAGGACAAGTTCCAGCTGTGAGTGATGCTTGCCTTATGTTGGGTCCCATGGCATGCGTTTCAAGAACACCTGCTTCTTCTGCAGTAAGCCTGAAGGCATCCATTAAATACAATTTCAACACATATGAGACAGGTGGAAAACTGTATGAAGCCATCACTCTTAGCAAGAACGTTGTGTGGAAAGTAAAGTAAAGTGGGTACATTGCCCCAAAAGATGCCCATGCTTACAATATTACATATCACATTGAGTGTTACATCAAGAATGTATGTAATGTATTGCATCAAATACAAATACTGATTTTTACTCCTGCAAACTGTGAGACTCAGCTGGAGTTCATAAATTGCCTCACAGAGGCTCTAATGGCTGGGATGGTGGCCATGGCCAATGCAGAAGCTAAGTGCAGAGAAATATGTGCTTTGAACAGGATTGAAGAGGAACAAGTGCTTAGTAGAAAGACTCTTAAAGCACTTATTGAAGAGGAACTGTGGGATATGAACGTAGTTTTTAGCAGTCCTATCCACGAAATGACTCACAGCACATGTCCTTGAAAGCTGCAAAAGCCATGGCACTATTAAAAGTTGGAGAAAGCGCTGATGTGAGGACTGTGTTGCAGATGCTAAACTTAGCTGGCTAAGTATTTTGTCCTGCAGTACATGGGAGTTTCAGCGATCAATATTGATGTAAAACTTGGAAAAACAACACTGCATAACCTCTATTACTATTTTATCTTGTGCATTGGCGGTTGCAGTGACTTCTAGCATCAGCAAATCTGACAGTAAGCAAGTGGAACACAAGGCTGCCATTTTGTCACACAGCCTCATGTGCAAGTGCTTGAGTGAAATGCAGTTGCCATACATACATGAAAATGAATAATCTGCATTGCTGGAAGAGTTTTGTCATCACGCGGCATAATGAAGCTGCTGCCTTGCTCTGTTCAGTGGAGTTTCTTCATAGTTCCCATGAGGAAGTTGACATTAAAATTATCTTGCATGCTATTAGTGCCACATAGAAAGGCACTATGAAACTCCAGATTTTTGCATATGGCACAGATGTTCTAGAGCTCTCTGTGAGATGCTAGGCAAGACTTCCACAGATTCTGTTTTTGTGCCTGCTGCTGGGGGACATTAAAAGACATGTTACTGTTGGGAGGTAATACTAGTAGAAGGCAGGATGGAAAGACCAAATTATGTTACTGGAGGGCCTTTGATTCAGCCTCCAAAGAGACTCTCCTCACTCTGAAAGTGCTTGGAGTGTCTGAGATAGAAACTGATGAGGCCATAAACGCACTGAAGGCATTTGTACTCTGAGATTACTATTTGAAGACCAACATTGCAACGCTTGAAGAGCTACTTTGGTGGATGTTTTCCAACAAGCAGAAAAATGGAGAAACATTTCCACTGACAAGGGGTGCATTTATACCTGCTATCAAAAGGGCAAATCATCAAGCTATTGAATGGCTGTCAGATGATTGAGCACATCCAAAACTACCCTCCCCTGTCAGACATAGCTGAGTCTTGGAGGATCTCCTGATCACATCAGGTATCCATGAATTATCACAAGCTTCCAAATCAATCCTTCAGCTAAACAAACGCTTATTTGCATAGATCAGATGCTCACCAGCATGCAAATGTTTGGCCAGAAGTCTGCCTTGTATGGAGATGTGTGGGTGTGGCATAGATGAGGATCAGGGTGGTGATGTCTCTAGCAGTGGTGCCCTAAATGGAGAGGATACCATTAATTATTTTGATGGATAAATGTTTTGAATTCTGCATGCCAAGGCTCAGTTCCCTGGGATTAACAAAAGTCAGTGTATCCCTTTCTTAACGTATAATTAAAAAGTTGCCAAATCACAAATGGTGACACCATTGAAATTGTGTTTCCATAGATTTTTTATGAATCAAATGACACCTCTCTTGCTCATGGAATGAGATTTTAACGCATTATGCTCTAAGACCAATGCAGCAGCTACTCCTTGCTAGCCTCTGGCCTCCTGCTTGATTCCTTCTTAAGAGTAGGCAGAAACAATGCCTTCTCTCTAAGGCCTGGTCTACACTATGGGGTTAGGTCAAATTTAGCCACGTTAGGTCAATTTTAAAATGAATGTGTCCACACAACCAACCCAGTTCCATCAACTTAAAGGGCTCTTAAAATCAACTTCTGTACTCCTCCCCCAACGAGGGAATTAGTGCTAAAATCGACCTTACTGGGTCAAATTTGGGGTAGTGTGGATGCAAATTGATGGTACTGGCCTCCAGGAGCTATCCCAGAGTGCTCCAATGTGACCACTCTGGATAGCACTTTGAACTCTGATGCACTAGCCAGGTACACAGGAAATGCTCCAGGAACTTTTTAATTTAATTTCCTGTTTGGTCAGTGTGGCGAATTCAGTAGCAGTCAGCAGCACAGATGACCAGGCAGTCTCCCTAGAATCATAGAGCGTAGAATGTTTCTAGCTTCCCCTATCATCTCCATCCCTGAGGTTATCGCAGATTAGAAGGCGAAAAAAACGCACTCATGATGACATGTTTTCTGAGCTCATGCAGTCCTCCCGCACTGCTAGGGCATAGCTTAATGCATGGAAGCATTCAGTGAGAGAGGCCAGGAAAGAATTAAGTGAGCGCAAAGAGCAGAGGCAGGACACGATGCTGAGGAAAGCCAGCAAGAGCGCAGACCCCCGCTGCATCCACTGTATAACCACCTACCCTTCTCCCCATGTTCCATAGCCTCCTCACCCAGATGCCCAACAACGCAGGGGGAAGGCTCGAGGCACCCAGCCACTCCACTCCAGAGGATGGCCCAAGCAACAGAAGGCTGTCATTCCAACAGTTTGATTTTTAGTGTGGCTAAAATAAGCAATGTGGCCATGTCCTTCCCTCCTCCCGCATCTCACCCAGGCTACCTTGTCCGTTATCTCAGTTTTTTAATTAATAAAGAAAGAATGCATGGTTCAAAACAATATTTACTTTATTTTGAAGGGGGAGGGTGGTTGGTTTACAGGGAATTAAAATCAACAAAGGGGGTGGGTTTGCATCAAGGAGAAACACACACAACTGTCACACCATAGCCTGGGCAGTCATGAAACTGGTTTTCAAAGCCTCTCTGATGTGCAGTGCGCCTTGCTGTGCTCTTCTAACTGCCCTGTTGTCTTTCTGTTCAAAACTGGATGCCAGGCTATTTGCTTCATCCTCCCACCCCTCCATAAATGTCTCCCCCTTACTCTCACAGATACTGTGGAACACACAGCAAGCAGTAATAACAATGGGAATGTTGGTTGCGCTGAGGTCTGACCTAGTCAGCAAACAGCACCAGTAAGCTTTTAAAGTGCATGACGGTGAGCTGAGTGGACTCCATGCTTGCCGTGGTATGGCACCTGCATAGGTAACCCAGGAAAAAAGGTGCAAAACAATTGAGAGCCGTTGCTTTCACGGAGGGAGTAGCGACTGACGACATGTACCCAAAACCACCTGTGACAATGTTTTTGCCCCATCAGACATTGGGAGCTTAACCCAGAATTCCAATGGGCAGCGGAGACTGCAGGAACTGTGGGATAGCTACTCACTGTGCACCACTCCATAAATCGATGCTAGCCACAGTAGCGAGGACACACTCTGCCAACTTAATGTGCTTAGTGGGGACATACACAATCGACTGTATAAAACTGATTTCTAAAAATTGACTTCTATAAAATTGATTTACTTTCATAGTGTAGACATTCCCTAAGATATAAATTCAATTAGTCTTCTCCCTCGTGGAGCATATATGGGAGCATATTCTCATCTTCCCACTTTTCCCTTCCTCACACCCTAAGGAATAGGGAAAAAAGAGATCCACCTGGCAGATCTTCACTAGGGTAACAGAACCTTGAAGAGATCGGATCAGTGGATGTGGCATAGAGGTCTTCTGGAGGTAAGTAGGAATAAGTTGAAGGAAACAAAGGAATTGGGGTAACGAGATGAGGGGGGAGATCTGCACAAGGGGGAGCAAAAGAGAGATGGTGAGAGAGTAAAAAATGGGAGGAAAGACGGAAAATAATATGAAGAGAGGAGTAAAATAGCAAGAGAGAAATTCACTTTTAAGGACAGAATTTATATATACCATTTTATATTTATGCCACTACATTTTATTGATGCCCTGGCAAACAAGGGGGAACAAAGCCCTAAATGGGAAATTTTGGATCATTTGCAACCTGCAATGTAGCAAGACTTTCTTGGCTCAGTTGTAGCTTGGGGAGTGGTTGCAGAGCAGAGGTTTCAAGCTAGTAGTGGTTCAGGAATGGGGATGCAAGCACATGAGTCTTGTCTGAGCACTGACTGCAAGTTGTTTACTGTACCTTCATGCCAATTTATATATGAAAATAGTTGTATGAAGATTTTTTTAAAGTGATATGATGATTTTAGGTATGCAGAAAATGATCAGATTACCACTGGTGTAGCCCATTGTTACAAAATTAATTTTCAGAATATATGCACAGTGTTTATTACATAGTTCATGCCATTACCTGTGCATAGTACACAAGTCTGAACATTTCATGAGGCAGAGGCAGAGTGTGAAATTTTAATGTGCTAACAGAGGTCAGGTTTTCAACATGCTATTGCTAAACTACAATTAAATTAAATTAATTAAATGCTATTGCCACAATTAATGGTAAAGAGGATGTGCTGATACAATTGTTGCTGCACAAATACGTCTTATTAGTTGAACTTCTGTATCAAAAAACACAGAAATGCATGTAGTACAGATAACTTACGTTAAAGGTGCTTGTTCATGAGCTTCTTGCAGGCTTGCCCCTTCAGATTAGAGCTGCAAAATTCAGATCCAGATTCTGAACTCTGAAAAATCTGCCGGTTTGTTTTTGGCTAATATACAAATTGGGACCACCCAGCCTGGAGATTCTGTCTTCTAGCTCTCTCAGAACTCGAGAGCTCATGTCTGCGGTTTTGGTTCAGGTATTTGCCAAGTTAGGATGGCAAGTCTCATCTTTAGTGGAAACCAAAATAAACCCGTTGAATTAAATGAGAATGACATAGGGGCCTCTGAGGGAGGAATTTAGATCATTCCATTTAATAAGTCACTTTAGAACTGCCCTAAGCAGTTGTCACATTGTTGTGAACTGCTTTCTGTACAGATGCTCCCTGGGTTACTCAAGACGCAACTTACGCAAATTCAATCTTACGCAAAAAGTTCCATAAGGCTTTATTTAAAATTTTCAAGTTATTCAGAAAATATTGCGTAGCATACGGAAATGCAATGTACTGTACTGTAATGCAGTGTGAAGAAGAATAGAGCAGAAGCATCTCCTACACGGGAAGGCTTTGCACTCTCACAGCTTCTCAGTCTCGTGTTATTTCAGTGATACTGTAATTCTGGGCTGGTCTACATTACAGGGGAAAATCGATCTCAGATACGCAACTTCAGCTACGTGAATAACGTAGCTGAAGTCGAAGTATCTAAGATTGAATTACTTACTGTCCTCACGGCGCAGGATCGATGTCCGTGGCTCCCCATGTTGACTCCGCAACTCCGCTCGGGTTGGTGGAGTTCTGGAATCGATATAAGCACGTTCGGGGATCGATATATCGCATCTAGATGAGATGCGATATATCGATCCCCGAGCAATCGATTGCTACCTGCAGATATGGCGGGTAGTGAAGATGTAGCCTCTGTTATTTCACCCTATTATTTCATTCAAATCATGCCTGGAAAGCAACCAAGTGATAGCAAGAGTGCAGGACCAGTTCATAAGCGAAAGAAGATTGATTTAGAGCAGAAAATGTTGTAATTGTTTTTTACATTGGCACAATATATGTTTCCAACTTACATAAAATTCAGGTTACGCAAGGCTTTCTGGAACAGAATGATTGTGTAAGTCAGGGAGCGTCTGTACTGATCTCACGCCAAGTTGTGTGGACTTATGCTACTACCAACCCTGGAAGGCAAATTCAGAGACAAATACAAAATCTTGAACTAGCAATTTGTGGTGCTGCCTAGAAATTCTGAAGTCCATCAATGAACGGATTATACTGCTGTTTTGAGTCTGACTCCTGTGAAAGCCAATGGCAAAACTTCAAAAGATTTCACTAGCAACAGGGTTGGACCCTGAATATTTTATTTCCACCTCTGAAACATATACACCTCTACCTCGATATAATGCTGTCCTTGGGAGCCAACAAATCTTACCACATTATAGGTGAAACTGCGTTATATTGAACTTGCTTTGATCCACCGGAGTGGGTAGCCTCGCCCTCCCGGAGCACTGCTTTACTGTGTTATATCGGGTAGAGTTATATTGAGGTAGCAGTGTACTCTTGATCTTACAGGGTTTTTTAATCAAATTTAAAATGAGATGCTGTCAAAATGAATATCTACTTATTACATTTCCAAGTGTTAACACAATGTATATGTTGGCTCCAAGGAATTGTTAGAGAAGTACAGACCATATTGATCTTTCTGTTTCCTTGTAGCTCAGAAATAAAGTCCATTAAAACAAAAACAACTTTTGTTAGCAGTTAAAGGTTATTGGACACAAGAAATATTTGCCTACAATAGCACTGGCTGTCTTAATAACTGTGATTAGGGTTGAAGAATAATCAACGCTCTGTGAAAACTCCAATGTCTCCAACAGCAAATAACAAAGAATATTAATCAATGGAGAATCTGCAAAAATATAGCTTGTTTATTTTTTCCATGTTTCCAAACAGATGCATTTCTTAACTCTATTTTGTCCATGATCAGGGCTTAGAAAATGTAGCTTTTTACTAGCTTGTCATCATCTCTTGGTGTGGACTTTCTAGGGGTCTCAGCGTCTCCTAACTGACCCTCCTCAGTTTGTTTTCAATTAGATCAATTCATGGACCCTCACCTTAAATTGAGTTTATCAGCCCTTCAATTCCAGAGCTCACAGTTTTCTTCTATCTCCTTATTGCTTTCTCAGAGGCAGCTTGGTGCAGGGTTGTTGCCCCTTTGCTGTCTCAGGCCTCCTCTTTTCTCACTATTCTCTCACCTTTATAGCTAAGGTGATCACTAGCAAGCATGAAAAATCAGGACAAGAAGTTGGGGACAATATAAGACAAAGCCCCAAATATCAGGACTGTCCCTATAAATTTGGGACATCTGGTCACCCTATTTATAGCAGCTCTTGTTTTCTCTATTGGTCACAGCTGTGGGTGCCTGTCTCCATGATTGGCACTTCTGGCAACTGTGTGGGAGTGTGATCAGGCTGCTTGCCTGCAACTAGGAGACACCTTCCTCTCCCTTCTGCCTGTGCTCAGTATGGTTTTGTAAACTCCATTACATAGCTGCAGGATTAAACCTACTGATCTAGTCATGGGTAGATTGGAATGAAAGGAGAGGAGGCCCTGTTGTAAGAAGTCAAACTATCCTTTCCTCCCATCAACCCCAGCTGCAGGAAATTGGAAGGGTTCTTTCTGTGTCTTTTGATACCTCCATCTAAATCCTTCTAGCTGTCATGGTTGGGTGGTTTTATGATATTTTACCCCACACTGAATCTGAGGGTAAGGTCTCCATTACTTTGACTCAGGCTCCTAGCTGCTCCAAGAGAGGTCAAGAAAGAGGTTCCGTTATTCTACCCCTTTCAGTGTTTGGTTCTTTTTTTGGATGGGTCTCCTTCCATGAATATTTTCTACCTCTGCTGCTGAAAAAGAGCAAAGACCAGAAGAGCATTTTTTCTAATGAAAAACCATTACAGAGTAGTATTATGGATCAGTGGTCAAATCTTTTGATCATTCTTCCCATTTAAGGTCAAGGCAAAGCCTTTTCATATGATCTATGACTGAAAAATGCAGCCAACAGGTGCGACAATGAATTTTGGAGGAAGACAGCTTTTAGAGGGACAGTAGAGTAGGAATTGGCAACTTTTGGCATGCGGTCTGTCAGGGAAATCGACTGGAGGACCGGGCTGATTTGTTTACCTGCAGCATCCGCAGGTTGGGCCGATCGCAGCTCCCACTGGTCATGGTTCGCCTTTCCAGGCCAATGGAGGCTGTGGGAAATTGTGTGGGCCAGGGGATGTGCTGGCCGCCGTGTTCCACAGCTGCCATTAGCCTGGAACGGCGAACTGTGGCCAGTGGGAGCTGCAATCGGCCGAACCTTCAGACACTGAAAGTAAACAAACCAGCCTGGCCCACCAGCAGATTTCCCTGGTGAACCACGTGCCAAAGGTTGCTGATCCCTGTTCTAGAGAATCAAATATCCAGCAACTTGTGTGACAGCTAGTACATGCAGTGGACCTGGAGGGCGAAGACTTAATTGCAACTCTCAAACACCCCTCCCCCAGACTTGAGTCAAATTAACCAGGCAAAAAGAAGCATTCTCATCAACCTGGAAAACATCACAAGAGCTCAATGTTGAGAAAACCTTACTATATCTGGCCAAATTAAGAATAAAATATAGAGACAAAAGCCTCATATTTTGGGATCTGGGACATTTGCTGGAAAGAGCAGAGACAAAGCTATTCTGTGAACTCTAACACAGCATTAAAATAAGAATGTATTAAAATGTCTTCAGAGACAGCCACAGATAAATGATTTGTCTGCTCTCATTCTCTCTTCTCTGGCATGTGCAGATATTTTAAAAAATCCTACCAACACAAGATATTTTTCTGCTTATGCAACTGGCTGCTGAGCTCTGTGCCTTCATCCTCACAACTATTTCAAATTTGATGACAATATATATCTCCAGATCAGTGGCACCGCTATAGGTACCCGCATGGCCCCACAATATGCCAATATTTTTATGGCCGACCTGGAACAACGCTTCCTCGGCTCTCGTCCACTCACGCTCCTTCTCTACCTATGCTACATTGATGACCTCTTTATCATCTGAACCCATGGGAAGGAGACTCTGGAAAAATTCCACCACGATTTCAACAGCTTCCACCCCACCATCAACCTCAGCCTGGACCAATCTACACGGGAGGTCCACTTCCTAGACACCAAATGATGGGTCTTTATATACCACTCTAGTTACCGAAAAAATTCTACCGCGATTGCTCATTGCCTTACTTTCATGCCTCCACTTCCATCCCGGGCACATCACACAATCTCTGTCAAACAACATCATGAGGTACAAACCGCATCCGACTCTAACCCTCTCAAATACAGTATAGCTACACGAGGAAATAAGAGATCAACAAGACCAATAGTATATCCGCAGAAGTAGGGCAAGCAGACCCTAGATGAAACCAAGACTCCATGAGCTACACGTTACAGTCCCAGCTAAACCCTCAACACATCATCCAGGATCTACAACCCATCCTGGACAATGATCCACACTTTCACAGGCCTTGAGTGGCAGGCCAGTCCTCACCCACCAGACAACCTGCCCACCTGAAACCATATTCTCACCAGTAACCTGACCACGCACCATATAACGCTATCGTCAGGAACCAATCATGCACAAACCTTGATGCCAACTCTGCCGCATCTATTCAACACCAGCGACGCCATCACGACTAACCACCAGAATCGGCCATCACTATCTACCGTTCATATCACCACTGCACGTCCACCAATGTAATATACCCCCTCATATGCCAGCAATGCCGCCTCTGTTATGTACACCGGCACTAGACACAGTCTCTACGGAAAGGAATAAATGGACACACAAAATCAGATATTAGGAATGGCAATATACAAAACCCTGTAGGAGAGCACTTCAACCTCCCTGGCCGCTATAGGAGATCTTAAGGTGGCCATCCTGCAGCAAAAACATTATGGACAGACTTAAGAGAAACTGCTAGCTTCAGTTCATCTGCAAATTTGACACCACTCAGCTCAGGATTGAACAAAGACTATGAATGGCTTGCCAACTACAAACCATTTTCCCTCCCTTAGGTTTTCAAACCTCAACTGCTAGCACACATAGGGTCCGCTCATCTCACCTGATTGAACTACCTCCTCATTATCTCTAGCTTGCTTGCATATATATATCTGCCCCTGGAAATTTCCACTACATGCACTCGACGAAGTGGGTATTCACTCATGAAAGCTCATGCTCCAAAACGTCTGTTAGTCTATAAGGTGCCACAGGATTCTTTGCTGCTTTTACAGATCCAGACTAACACGGCTACCCCTCTGATACTTTGCTGCTTATGCTTGTCCCGCTGAGGAGAAGATGAGGGAACATACACATGACAGATGTTAGTCACATTGCTCGATGCACTCCTGGAAAGGTACTCAGATCCTATGGGGTTTTAATGGTTAC
Source organism: Chelonoidis abingdonii (assembly GCF_003597395.2). Lineage (NCBI taxonomy): Eukaryota > Metazoa > Chordata > Testudines > Testudinidae > Chelonoidis > Chelonoidis abingdonii. The sequence continues at coordinate 46,134,026 of NC_133770.1, forward strand.
TGTAATTAAGGCCTGAATATTACAAACTGCAAGTGAACAGGAGATCCTTTGAAATGTTGAAGCTGAGGGGGAGAATGCCAACTTCCAATACTGTTAGATCCTAGAGCTCTATAACAGCCTAACATTTTCTTTAATTTTAGAGAATGTAGTATACCCATAGTTAACACCGTATCACTAGCCTGATTTCTTCTTCCCACAGCAAGGATGTACAAAATTAAAGTATTCTCTGCAGTAGGTAATAAGCCATGGATTGATATGTTTGATCTATATGCTTAGTTACTTATTTATCTTTGTCTTTCCATCTGATATTCATTCTGTCAACATGCTCAATCATTTAAATCAGGTTTTAAAATTCAGGCATGTTAATTCTGATGTGTTAAACATTGCTCTGATCTATTTAACATGATGTAAGGCTCTATTTCAAAACTGCTTTACTTCATTCTATAGGGATGGTGCTAAGCTATATTAGAACAGGATTATCACTAGACTGTTTGCAGGTTAGGTTACTATTTATGTGCTATATCAGCTGTGAGAACCTACCACCCAAAATTCAAAAGTTACTCGCACACTCTTTACTATGATTATATTCGTGAAAAAATTAATGATGTTTTTGACAAGTGACTAAATGAATGGCCTGAACAAATGAGCAAGTAGAGGTTCATAAGGCTATGCTATATAATGATACAGGCCCTGATTCAGGAAGTTTTTAAGCATGGATAACGTTAAGCCTGAGAGTAGTCCCAGTGGAGCCAGGCACTTTGCTGTATCAGAGCCATAGTTGGTTCTCTCCAGAATGAATGAACTTTCAAGGCTTCTTGGGAATGACTATATAGCAGAACGGTGTGTGAAACTTCCAGTTTGCAAGTTCAGACATTGCAGAAGTAATACTATACCTGACTTTCATTCCTTGCACTTCTACAGTTTCCACTGAATCAAAGGGATCCAGATACCATCTGTATTATAGGCTGGCAAATATCTGAATGTTTGGAGGCATTTGATCTTTGTAGAGATACAAACATTCTATGGTTAGAAGTTTTTCCTCTCAGGTGAGTGAAGTCAAACAAATTCCATATGGGGAATGTGATATGAATTGTTTTCAAGGGATCGGGCAGCGGAATGGATATAAGGTGAATGTCATAAACACAGTGGGTCAGTCAGCATGTGGTGGATGCCTTTTTTCTTTCTCCTTTCTGAACCTTTTCCTTATTTCTAGTAATGTTTTTGGGGGCATTTTAAAGTAAGCCATAAGGGCTTTTTTGAACTGTCAGTATAACTTACTGTTCTCAACATCATACAAGAAAATCATTCAAGACGTGAATGGTATATGAGAAAAGCAGAATTGTAGTCAGTAACTTTGCAGGAACCATAGTAATGCGTCCGTGCTGGAGTAACGGTGTGCCCTGGCAACTGTAAAAATATTGAGAAAAAAACCCATAGACCTCTGAACAGGATGGACACAAACTACAAGGTCGGATTCTCAGTGACATTAAGTAATCTCTGTGCCCTTCTAGTACAATATTTAAAATAGATGCATAACTGAAGCATTGAATACAACTTTGGGTATGTCTACACTATGGGATTATTCCGATTTTACATAAACCGATTTTGTAAAACAGATCGTATAAAGTCGAGTGCACGCGGCCACACTAAGCACATTAATTCGGCGGTGTGCGTCCATGGTCCGAGGCTAGCATCGATTTCTGGAAAAGAAATCTTTGAGTAACAGGAGCTGAGAGCGATGTTGATATTTGATTTTATAAAAAGAACTATCATAGCAAATGTGAAGATGAGTTAGTAACTGTGATTCTATTTAGACTCTGAAAGACTCAAAGTAACGATACTAAATTCATAAGACGCACGTTTGCTTTTCCCTAACCAGAGACTCTGGCGAACATAAACAACAATTTATTACCGGCTAAGACTTGCTCAATGATTTCCAATTTGACTCGAATCCTCAGGCCTCGACTCACAGATAAAGATGTTGTATCCTAGATCCAAACTACCTATGCCATTGGCTCCTATTTGCATTGTCGAACTTTGACAACATCGATTTATGCTAAACGCTTGGGGTACAAGATATCAGTTAGCCGCCCTACTACTGAGATTGTAGCCTAGTTGACTCTATGCTATAGTGACAAGATATAAACATGTCTGATTCGCCTTTTGTTTTTGTAGATATCATATGTGTTATGTCAGATGGTTGTTCCTCTATTACATATAGTGTTTTGTGGTATTTCCCACTCTATGCCTTTGTGGGGGGACGAGATTGATGTTAATGAGCAGTGAGATAGGGTGTGTTCATAGGGGTACAGTGGTTCTTAATAGAATGTTCTAGCACTTATATGGAAGGAGTTAGTCTTAAAGATACGTGAAATTTTGAATTCATGGCTCCCTTTAAAATAAACCTTTTTTTTTTTTGTTCAATTTGGTTGGGGAGTTTTCTCACTCTAACTATTATCTCTACACTTTTTGCGAAGAATATTAGCCATGATTGCAAATAGTACTAGCATGCTAGATACATTGGAATTCTAAACTAGTATATAAGTGTGTTAGCGTGAATATAGAACGTTGTGTATAGTGGATTACTTATACTAGTGTAACCACAGCCTCAAATTATATATAAGATGGTGCGACAAATGTTGGCCCGTCATAACACTAGAAACTCGCATAAGATAGCTAGCAGCTCTATGTACAAAGATGAAAAATACGGAATAGGTTGTGAATGTTGTGTCTGGATAGTAGACCTTACAGAAACAGTGACAAGCTTTTATTTTACTTTGTGGCCCTCATAGGTGACAACTGTTGAATCTTCTTACTATGGTATTTGAGTATGTTCGATTTGCTCAATACAATATACCGAGAAGGAGAAATCTCAATTATATGCTCGCTGTATTATTTGGAGCATTAGTATGGTCCAACAATGTGTTACGTGCAATGAACCAACTTGTCTATCAACTTCGTTAAGACAGATGCAGAACATCTTTTATGGAGTTTGGTGATGTCAATCCCCTGTGTGCTAAAAGATCTGTAATTGTTTTCATTGGTTCTGTAAGGTAATTACGAGGTAAAATCAATGGATGGAGAATATGCTTCATAGGTATCTACTTGGCATCATCTCTAGGCAGTTTAGTGTTACCGATCTTCAGTAAAAAATCATATTATAAACGTAGAGATTACGGTTGAGGATCTTCTTAGTTGGGGTTGAATAACGTTGGTTGCTAGATGGCTGTATATGAAACGAAACAAACATGCCAGAGTTCATACATGTCTGAGTTGAAATACTAATGTGGCAGTCAAAGTGTTTATTAAATCAGTTTAAACTTTAATTCTCTTTATGATCACCACTTGTTAGATCCTAATGGGTCTTTTGGAGGAGCCTTTGTTTATTCTTCGCAACTTAAGGGGCAGTTGCCGGCTGTCTAGATAACCATAGCTACTATAAACTATAAGTCATCGTGTTAATTGAGGAAAGTTTTGGGCCCAATATCCTACATCTTAGGACGCAGTGGCTTTGATTTAGCACGTTGTTTGTTTTCTTCTTTATCTGCTGGTCCTCAACGAGGTTGAGGATCTCGATATATTATAAATAGGGGAAGACGCTCTAATATAATTGTCGGAGTTTCATGTTATATCCGGTGGCACCCTGTAGTCAGCGCAGTGAAGGTGTGGTGGTCTCTGCCATAAAGTAGGCTGTTTATTTACATGTGATCGCAGGATGTCCACCATCACTTATCCCTCTTCTGCTGTGCCTTATTTCTCTTAACATCTAGTCTATGGTCCTGACCTCAGGGCTCGGGATGTTATACTGAAGAAACCGTCGCGTGCTACAGATATAATGTATTGCTTCATTCTGCGTTACGCGAATGCTCTGATATCCTTTGAGCTCGGAAATTTGGCATAGTGTAGTAAAGGCAAGATAGGATAAGGAAACAAGACAGACACCATAGGCCACTGTAATGACAAAGTCTACCTAATCTGGGCGAACTTTAGATAAGTTTTGGGATTGCATGTATTGTGAACTGGTTTTGCTCTCCCAGATATTGGACTACGTAATGAATCGCTAGCTCCAACTGGATGATAAATTGTGTCTTGAAAGCAAATGTCTCGCCTCCTCCCCCCAACCTAAATGAAAGGACCAAGTCAGATCGGTATGGGCAAGACAATAAGTGAATGTGTGACGCCGCTAGCCCTAAGTGCGGGCGAGGCAAAACTTTTTAGTCCACGTTGAGGGTCATCTAGGCGCTACTCGGGTGTTATCAAGGAAATATAGTGATGTGCAGGGGACATTTGTGTGCCGTCAGAGCAGTGTTCGGAAATGAAATTCTTCCTAGGCGCCCTCATGACACTCTAACTAGATGTTCCTCGACCTCCCATCACCGCGGACTCCTGCACATCCAGGCCTGCCTTTTGTCTGTCTGAACCAGTTGCCCCGTCAACTCCAAGGATCACCAAGCTAGACCCCTATCGAAACATCAAACGGGACAACTCGTTACGCGCAGTGCGTGCCGGTGAACCACCTGGGACCTCCGCCTGCTGACTGCTCCCCGGCCGACGCGTACATCCAACCTGTGCCTGCTGTTCCTGATGGGCTCCTGGACCCTGCCCATCCAACAATCCCTTCCCTGGCCGCGGACTGGCCCCATGCGTGTACCTTTGAGCAGACCTCCCACGCTCCTTACCTTCCACATTCCCCAACGCCTACGTTCCTCGCGACAAACACTTCTCTTCCTCTTCCTGGTCTTGCGCCCCCACATCTCTCCCTCGCGCTGAACGTTTCTCTTATCTCCGCTGCCCACTGGCAACTCCGTGTCACATCGCGATCAACAAACTATCTCTATGTGCCTCGCGGTGCCATAGGTTGTCCCCATTTCACCAGCCTCGTTGTCCTAGTGATGCTCGATTCCAACCCACCTCCGTCCCTCCTGACTGCTCTCTGCCGCTGCTCATGTAACACAGACCCCTGGCGCCATGACCCACCACATGAAAGCTGGCTCTTCTCTTGCGAACTTCCTCTCACTCTCACCTGACCTCATTGTCACTCTGGCCCTCGGGAGCAATTGTTGGTTGGACTGATCTGAACACGATTCGCTCGCACCTAGGTCAGCCTGTGCAGACACTGTGCGTAGCCACTGGCGCTCGGCCAGTGTGTCTGCAGCTGCACTAGCTCCCGAGCTCACTAAGCACCTCTCAGCGCAGTTGACTATCCTTGTGCTGGTGTGTGCCCATCAGCGCCAATGCCGCACAAGCTGCTGGGATTGATTGGTGCATAGAGCGGGATTGGGGGAGTGATCACTTCGAGTGAGACGTAGTCCGGGTCGGTTGCACTCGGCTAGGCGCAGGAGCTCACGAGGAATGCGAGGATTCACTTGGCGTCGCGCTGGAGCTCCAGGCACCAGCTTACAGGAAAGCAGTCGTGGCTGTGGGGGCGCCTTCCTACTCCGCCCTCCTTCGGAGCGAGTGACCGGGCTGCCGATGCCATGGAAAGACTGAAAGCGGCGGCGGTAGAGCTGCAGAGCTTCGCCCTAGAGTAGCGGGTCTTTTTTTGTTTTTTTCCCCTTGTTTGCTGGTTTGGGGTTGGCAAGACCAAAATATAGAGACTGGAGATGCCATGGGCCCGGATTGGGCCATTCCCGGTCAGTCAGTTAGATTTGGTACAAAATGGCTGTAAAACATCCTCATCTTAGCCACTGGGGGCGAGCCTCCGTCAGCCCCCTCCCTTTCATGTGTAAAGAAAAAGATCGTAATTGCCTGGACTATCATAGCAGCGGGAGCTGGGCTCCTTTCCCTGCGCCCGCTTAATGTCCTGCCTGGACTATCAATAGCACGCTGGAGGGCCTGCCCTATCCCCCTCCCATTTATCAGTAACAATGTCAGTTTTTTTCTTTTACTCCTGCATTCTTTATTATTTCATCACACAAATGTGGGGGACACTGCCCAACAGTAGGCCCAGGGAAGGTTTGGGGGGAGAAGCAATGCTGGTGGGGTTGCTGCAGGGACACTTCCCTAGAATCCATGCAGCTTAATCATTTCTGCAGGGATCTGACACGAGGGCTGTGCTCTCTGGATTCTCTGAATACACTGGTCTCTAGTACACTTGCCCCTATTCTAGGCAGGACTGACTCTATTTTTGATACCATATAGGAGGGAATGACCTTGTGGAGTCATTCCCTTTTAGTCTTTGCTCCCCCAGGCCAACCTCAGCCACGGGGCACCCATTATAGCAGCAGACATACAGAACGACAAGATAACATCATCTCATGCCAATTACAATGATGCCAGCAGACAGTACAGAATGACTTGATACCGTCTCTGCTATCATGCAAAGGGAAATGAATGCTGCTGTTGTATGCTGCAGTATCGCCTCTGTCAGCGGCATCCAGTACACATACGGTGACAGTTAAAAAAAAAGCGACTGGGCAGCTTGCCTATGATGCTGATGGTGGTCTGCCAGGGCAATCATGGGAAAAGGACGCGAAATGATTGTCTTGCCGTTTACTTTACCGGAGGAGAGGAATGACTGACGGACATTTACCCAGAGACGGACCGGCGGGGTGAGCGAATGGAGTGGTTGCGCCGCAGTCGAGGGCACTGGGGCGATGCGTCAACACGAGTTCGAGAAGGGGGCGGGAGACTGTGGGAACTATGGGATAGCTACGGACCAATAGCTAATCCCACGTGAACAATGCTCCAG
>NC_133770.1:46140741-46169555 GCF_003597395.2 Chelonoidis abingdonii
TGGTAATACCGATTTTAGCGCTACTCCTCTCGTTGGGGAGGAGTACAGAAACCGAATTAAAGAGCCCTTTATATCGATTTTAAGGGCCTCATTATGTGGACAGGTACAGCGTTAAATTGGTTTAACGCTGCTAAAATCAGTTTAAATGCGTAGTGTAGACCAGCCTTTTGCTAAAACAGTCTCACAGCCGGAAAAAGGGATGGAAATGCAAAACTTTTTTTTTTCACATGACAATGTAAGATTCAACTGGTTCACTTCACTTTTTATTTTTGATTTTTTTACTGAAGATCGGACCAACTGCTTCATTGCATATGTAGCAATATTTATTGATTTACTGAAACATCACCCTGGAAAAATATGATTTTGCTCAGGATGAAACAGTATCATAGTTACAGTAAAAGTGGCATTCAAGTGGCCAAAATGTCAAAATCGCTTTCCTCCGTATCTGCAAATTCTCAAACATGTAAGAATCAAAGTTCAGATTCACAAAGTAAAAATGAAAAGCTTGTCACTGTTCTGGTACGACAACTTACACCATCATTTTTTATTTTTTCATTGCCTGGTGCTTTGTCTATGTGGGGCAATCATTATATTTGTGTCTAGTCATGTAACTCACTTCTTAAAATTCAGATCTATGAATTATGACCAATGGTCTGACATGCTGTCTATTGCATCTGGTTAATTTCTTGAATAATGTATTTTGGGTGGCCTCCTTCTCAGCTACCTTCCATAGTGACTTTTATAAAACATGCCTGACCTATATTACATGTCCCCCAAGCATAAGGTAAACAACACTAATTAGTAAGCTGATTAATTGATTAAACATCAAGGATAACTGTTAATCTGATTCATGATAACGTTACATGGGGTACTATCTGTCCTCGCTGTCAGTTGCAGCAATATCAGTGGGATAACTTGTAGATCAATTTACTGTTCAGCATCAATTGGAATATTGCAAGTTAGCCCTGTAATATTGTGGTTTCGGCTGGTAGGAGCACCTATGAATTCTCCTGAGTCTTCATTATAAGATCCTGTTCTTTCACTTGCTTATAACTTTGCCTAGCTCTTACCATTGAGGCTGAAATTTTACATGCTAGGTGTCTGCCTGAAGCTGAATTTTTTGGGGAAAAGTTCAGGCAAAACTTCTGAAGTTGTGAGTGTTCAGCACTTCTGCATATCAGATCCCAGGGTATCAAGTTGGGTACCCAGAAAATGAGGAAGACACAAACAGTGAGCAATGCTGAAAAGTTTGGTTCGAAGTGACTTGCCCAGCTTCCCATGGGAACACTGTGGAGTGGAGGCAGGGATGGAATCCAGTTCTCCAGGGCAGCATTCAGGTGCCTTAACCTTGAGACTGTCCCTCCTCTTCCTGAAATTCCCTCCTTCATTCACTACTCACCTTCCAACTTCTGCAACAAATGAGGCAGGGGTCCTACAGACAAGTTTCCTTCAATACACAACTCTGATTCACCCCCCAAGCAGGTCTATCCTATGTCCTGAATGAGGAAGGGGTTTGTGTGTTGGAGAGGCGGAATAATATGTAATATTGTAATTAAAGGGTATATGATAATGCATATATTCAAGGGAGCTGATTTAAGGTTGCAGAGGCAACTTTAATTCTGGCATTTACCTAACTTTGGAGTGCTTGACTTTGCAACCATAATGTTCTTTTAACATAATTTTTATTGTGTAATGTAAATCATCATTGGTTCCTGCTGCTGTTAGTGACACAAACCTCCTGTTTAAAGCCGTATACTATGGCTTGTTTCCAGTGTTCAAACTTTTCAAATATCAATTTGCTGTGCTCATTTAATTTTGTATTTATAATTATTCATTATAAATGTAATATTTAAGTGTAATATTTAATCAAACTACTTTTAACTCACAAAAGCACCAGCAGGACTCCCAGCAAGACCCATAGAGACTTCACAAAGAACTGTAGTTCATTCAAAACCAAAAGATGGCCATTTAATAAAACGTCAAACACATGCACACTCTGAAATGAACAGTGATGCCTTGAGGGCTGGAAGAGGGCAGAGAGAAACGCATTTCAAAAGGAGAAGAGGGAAAATAGGGTAAAAAAGGGGAGCAGAGAGCTGCAAGGAAGTGTGTGTGTGTGCGCACTGAAATAATTCATTTCCTATTTACCGTCCCCAGTTCAACTAGGTCATGGCCAGGATTGGCTCCAGCTATTTTGCTGCCCCAAGGAGGGAAACAGAAAAAAAAAATAAAGTCACAATCAGTGGCACTTCAGCGGCAGCTCAACTGTGTCGCTTCATTCTTCGGTCGCAATTCAGCGACGGGTCCTTCGCTCTGAGAGGGACTGAGGGACCTGCCGCTGAATTGCCGCCAAAGACTCAGACGTGCCACCCCTTTCCATTGGCCACCCCAAGCACTTGCTTCCTTTGCTGGAGCCTGGAGTCGGCCCTGGTCATGGCTGGGCAAACCTTTTGGCCCGAGGGCCACATCTAGGTATAGAAATTGTATGGCAGGCCACGAATGCTCATGAAATTGGGGTTTAGGGTGCAGGAGGGGATGAGGGCTTCATCTGGGGATGCAGGTTCTGGGGTGGGGCTGGGGATGAAGGATTAGGTTGTGCAGGAGGGTACTCCAGACTGAGACTGAGTGGTTTGGAGGGCAGGTGGGGGATCAGGGCAGGGGCGCTGGCCCAGGAGCAGGTTGGGTGCAAGCTCCAGGCAGCGTTTACCTCAAGGAGCTCCCAGAAACAGCAGCATGTTTCCCCTCTGGCTCCTATGTGGAGGCGAAGCCAGGCAGATCTGCACACTGCCCCGTCTGCAAGCGCTGCCCCTGCAGCTCTGATTGGCCATGGTTATCAGCTAATGGGACCTTCAGACCCTCTGGCTGCCCCTACATGTAGGAGGTGGAGTGGGGACATGCCACTGCTTCCGAGAACTGTGTGGAGCTCCGGATCCTGCTCCCTGGCTGGATCTCAGGGCCATATTAAAATGTCTGAAGGGCTGGATGTGGCCCCCAGGCCATTGTTTGCCCACCTCAGAACTAGGTACTTAAGGATGTGGGTAGTCCCATGAGTAGGGCCCTACCAAATTCATGGCTTGCTTTGGTCAATTTCATAGTCAGATTATTTTTAAAATGATAAATTTCATTATTTCAGCTATTTAAATCTGAAATTCTACAGTGTTGTAATTGTAGGGGTCCTGACCCAAAAAGGAGTTGGGGGGAGGACTCACAAGATTATTGTAGGGGAATTGTGGTACTTCTTATTTCTACACTGCTGCTGGCAGCGGCACTGCCTTCAGAGCTGAGCAGCTGGACAGTAGCAGCTGCTGGCTAGGAGCCCAGCTCTGAAGCAGAGCCGCTGCCAGTAGCAGAAACGCAGAAGTAAGGGTAGCATGGCACGGTATGCTGCCCAGCTCTGAAGTCAACACAGAAGTAAGGATGACAATACCATGACCCTCTAAAATAACCTTGTGACCCTCCTGGACTCCCTGGACCTCCAATTTGAGAAACACTGGTCTTCCCCCAGGAAGTATGTATGGTATATGGTAAAAGCACATAAAACCAGATTTCATAGTCCATGATGCTTTTTCATGGCCGTGAATTTGGTAGGGCCCTACCCATGAGACTTCTCACATGCTTAAAGTTAAGGACAGGCATAAATGTTTGCAGAATTGGGGCCTTATGCATTTTTTTATCATGAGTATGTTCATTGTTATAGATATAATAAAGATAATACAAACTGGCCAGATCTACATACATGTACAATCAACACAATCCATAACACCAAACAGATCAAACATTCCTCACAGAAATATCTTTCTAATGCAGAACACGTCATGTTATGAGGATTATGGGAATTGACGTATTTTACGGTTATGTTGCTTTTATCATCTTTACTACTCAACCAATAAATAATATGCAAAATCCTAATTAGGTACATCCAACAGCCTGTTTCCATTACAAGATAGGAGAAAGTTGGGGGTTTTGTAGATGGTGAAAGTGACAGATGCCAGGATATGGCAAGGGAAGACTGACTGGGTCTCTTCTCAGTCTCATCATTCTAACACTTGAATTTTTGAAAGTTGCAGAATTTTGTGAAGTAACTATAATGTGAATAGCTAGTTTCCTTAACTCTTTTACTAAACATTTTTATTTTATAACTGATATTAACTAATTGATGTTAATATCTATTTTTCATTATGATAAAATCTCCTTTAGTTTCTGAAGGATTTTTCATCTTTAAAAGATTGCTCAGACTTCTTTTTGGTGAAACATTGTTTAAAAAAATTGAATTGCACTAATTAAAAACAGACATATAAAAGTTTTGTCAATTCTCAATTATTTTGTCTAATATTGGGGGGGTCCAGATTGGTCCACCACTGAATTCTGGGGAAGTTTGGATCCCGATTTGGAACTGAACTGCACAGCCCATGCCCAACTCTCTAATGGGTTAATCTGGATCATTGAATCCAAATACTGTCCAAACACTGGACAAGTGTGACTTTGGCCTTGAATCCCAATCTGAACTTTTCTATCTATGCAAAATGTTTAGAGAGTTTCACCTACCTCTTACAGGAACACTTTATCAAGTGTCTCAAAAGTGCAAAACAGATTACATAGTGTCACATGTGGTAGGTCAGATCCCCACGCCAGTTAGGAAGGTGTCAAAGAGCTCCTCTGGGTAAAATCAGTCTCAAACCTGTGCGTCTGTGAGGCTTGTCAAGCCTGGAGACAGGCAGATCCTTAAAAGGGAGGATTCCTGGTCAGTGCAGAGTGGCACTCTGAAGGAGCATGCTAGGGAAATGGCTTGAGAGCCTGGGCTGCCCAGGCCTTCTCAGAAAGGAGAAGGACCAGTACTTTCCCCCCTCCGTTTTTGATTCTTCTTTGGCTTGCTGAAGGCCTAGGACTCTGATTTTTGTGGGCTGCAGTGGTATATTGGGTTTTTTGTTTGAAATACTTTAACTCCCCCTGCAAAGGGGCAGGCACCCTGAACAGTGTGGCCAGAGGGCTGTGACCTGGACTCTGAGACATGGAGCAGTGCTCACCCTCCTCCCAAGGGGACATCAAAGAGGCAAAGCCTACTACACACAAAATAAGTAATCAGACTGGTGAGTTGGTTCTCCAGAGCCTGAGTTTCTTAGTCTCCCAAGATTACTCTGAGTTTCTTATTTTTTTCAGAGTTGTAATGACAAATATTAATTTGGAATGTCTTCTACTGAAGGCAAGTCTACACTAGAGTTTTACATTGGCACAGGTGCATTGATGCAGCTGGGAGCTGTAGTGCATCTAGTAAAGATGCACTATACTGATGGGAGAGTGGTCTCCCATTGGCATAATTACTCCACCTCCGCAATAGGTGGAAGCTATGTTGGCACGAGAGCATCCGCCGCTGACTTAGCACTGGTGTGAACAGAGCTTAGGTTGATGTAACTTACATCGCTCAGAGGGGTGTCTTTTTCATACCCTGAGTGACCTACGTTACATCAACTTAAGCGGTAGTGTATACCAGCCCTAAAAGATTACACACTCATCTTGCAAGGGGATGGGTTAAAAAGATGGAAGAGGTCTCTTCCATTTCTAACTGCATGATTCTATCCCACTGTTTCAAAATATTCAAATATGAAATCACTCACACAGCTGAATTTTAAATAACTGAAACAAACTATTAGCTACATTGCCTCATGACACTCATATTTCATAACATATGGACAATAAAAAATTGCTAGTTTTTTCACCACCTATTGGTGAAAATAGCAATTCCTGTGTTTGTGGCAAACAGAAATCCTGCCTCTTATAAAACAAAACTGTTAATGCAGTTTGTAACTTGCCTTATCACACTGAGTTTGGTGACAGATGTAAAATAGTGCCTTATATTCATAATTTTATATATATATACACACACCCACAAATATAATCTGACAGATGATATTTTTTACTTTGTTCCTATCAAATATTAAATGTCATTTTCATGCTTCAGTTACTTCCTTCAAGTAGCTGGGAGCATGATTCAAACATACTTAGCACAAAGTTTTGTTAAATTAAGCCTACATAATCCTAACTGGAATTTGGAGAAATTAAACCTACTGTTTTTATAGAAAACACATAAAAATTAATTATTCAATAAGTCTAGTTTTTGAAACTGTTTCAAGCAAAAGTTCACTGTAGCCATGGTACAATATAGTCACGTTCACTACCTTTCACGGATGGTGTATACATTATTTCCACTCACAACTAAGAAAATCTAAAGAGAGAATGACTTTCTCTTACTTTTTGCTGGCTTTAATAACTGGCCTCCTGGCTGGAGAATACAAATGATTGTCATGAGATCTGTTTTCTTTATCTTGCTCTGCCATTGCCTTTATGCGACATTGGTCATGTCACATGCCATAATACAGCAAAGTGCTTTAAGCATGCTGTTAAGTGTGGTGCAATATTTACCTCTTTCTATCACTTCTCCATTTGTAAAAGCTACGCTAAGTGACTCCTAAAGAGTGCTGCAAAATTAAAGTAAAATTGTTGTGGTAATAGCCACCTGTCCCAAACCTGGACTTTAGCGTCCAAAATCTGGGGGCTATTCTGAACTCCCCCAAGCTCACTACCAGCTTGGATATTCTCGCTGCCACCAACTAGGACTATTGGGGGTCCTAGTATGCCCCCCGAGTCACCCCAACTGTCCCCTGGGGGACCCCCAAGACCCAGAGCCCTGGGTCTCCCTCTCTTCTCTCCCAGCTTCCCCCCCTTTCCTGGGTTAGCCGGTGCAATGCTATGCTTCACCCCTTGAATACAACCGGAGAAGCAATCTAGCTTCCCCGAGGCTAGGTATTTACCTAGTCAGCTCACACAAGAAATTCCCCCTCCCTTTGTCCTATAGCCTTTCCCGCCCTGGGACAATAGGGAGGTGAGACACCGAGTTTGGGCTTTTCCCTCCCCCCTCTGCCTCACTAGAAAAAGAAACTTTCACAAGGTTTAAAAAGAAAACTTTATAAAAAAAAAAGAAAGAAAATATAAAACAATAATCTTGCATTAAGAAACTCAATACAGGCTCTTGCTTATCAGAAATATGAAGAAACAATCTGATTTAAAAGATAGCCCAATTAAACCAGTCCAACAAATCCACATACATGTAAATACAACACAAAGCTCCTCATAGCCGAATTGCTTTGGGGTTCCTTTGTACTCACAGATGTGTAGGAGAAACTTGGAGATAAGATGCAGTTAGGAGAAAGCTTGTTAACTCACAGCCGAGAAAACAACAAAGACACAGCCATCCACATCTATTCGTACAACACAAAGCTCCTCATAGCCGAATTGCTTTGGGGTTCCTTTGTACTCACAGACTTTTGGTATAATATTTGAAATAAGAAGGAGTTAGGAGGAAACCTTGTTTACTCACAGCCGAGAAAACAAAAAAGACACAGCCATCCACATCTATTCGTACAACACAAAGCTCCTCATAGCCGAATTGCTTTGGGGTTCCTTTGTACTCACAGACTTTTGGTATAATATTTGAAATAAGAAGGAGTTAGGAGGAAACCTTGTTTACTCACAGCCGAGAAAACAAAAAAGACCCTGAGTATACAAATTCCCGCCCCTGACTTTAAACAATCCAGTTCTCTGATTGGTCCTCTGGTCAGGTGTTTGGTTACCCTTTCCAGGTAAAAGAAACTTAACCCTTACCTTACCTATCTACTTATGACAATTGTCCATACTGTGAGGTATTTTTATATGCTTCTTGCATTTCCCCTTTGTCTCCATCCTATTTATTCTGTCATCGCTGCAAACTCAAACGGGGAACTGAAAGTCAAGCAATCATTCTTTTTACTACTGCAAGGAGCTCACATTCTAAAGACAAAGAGGCAAAGTCAGGAAAAGGAGAACAAGATGAGCCAATCTTATCAAATTGCACAAATTGCATCTATATAATGTGAAGACTAATTGTTCTAGTTAATATTTCAACATTCTGTGATAGAACCATATTAGTAATTACTATTACTCATCTTTGGAAATAATAGTTGGAAATATCAGGAGAATCTGCAACCGAAGAAGCTATGCTTAGACTAAAGCGTCCATGAACATGAACGCCTAGAAAGGCAAATTTACAGCCTGAGTGGGATATGGAGTAAATGAAATGTGTAAGCAGAAGTAAATTTGTTTCTTGTCTGAATCTTCCTTTTACACTGCTCTGTATGAACTTAAGAAATGAAGAAGTCTTGATGTATGTTCTAGCTTTCATATAGTCATTGAAACTTGTTTTGAGCAGTGTTTTATTTTAACGTGGGATCTGGTCAGATGAAAAAGACAAAGCATCACTACAAAACTGAAAGCTGGAAACAGGCTGTGCATTAGAGGAAATTCAAGAAGGTACAAACATCATAGACAATATTGTATACTGATATGATTGGGTATTTCAGGCATGTTTTCTTTCTGTAGCACTTGCAGTTGGCTATTATATGCCTAGCGCATGCATGTTCCCCAAGACTAGTTAATTCTTCCACTTTTGCTAAATGGCTCATCAGATTATTTGCATTGTTTATCATTGCCAGCAGAAGTAGAATAATGCCCTAGACTAATATGCAACAGCCAGTCACACTGATTTTGACTGATTTGCTCGCTAACAAATGCTTTAGGCTGGTCAGCATTTCCATGCAACCTATACTTCTTTAAATATTTATTTAATGAAAATGTATTAATGCCATCAAATAAAACAGGAGTATGGAACTAAAAAAAACCTGTAATATAAAAATGTGAGAATTCCTCAAAGAAAGTTGAGGTACTAATGATACTATATTTGATTGCATCCACGGTTCCTAAAGTCACAGCTTGGATAAACTCAAACTTTTTTGGTGCATTTGCACTGAAAAGAAACTCTGATTTATGTTTCACCTGATTTTCTTTTCATGTGTAACCCTTCTTTCCCTCTGAGTTGGCATCAACAAGGGCCGGGTTCAGCATCCAGGGGTTCCGTTTCAGTAACACAATGCATAACCGGCTCGAGCCCCCACCCAGTGACCTGGGACACTTACATACCATACCCCCCTGGGCGCCTCTAGGAGGCAATACTTCCCCTCTACAGGTTTCAAAACCTATAGATGAGAGAGGGGGGGACTGTGTGTGTATGTGGTATGGCTGCTTTTGAGGGCCTGGAACACCAATTGCACGGCTTCCTCTCTCCACTGTTAAAGAGTAGAGCTAATTTTGATTCCATTAGGAGTCTATCTAGGGACTGCTGAGCTGAATTCATGTTGGACTAATGGTGCACCACGCACCAGGCTCTCCTACAAAGAGCTGAAACTGAGTGCTGTGTTAACTAGTGGGGAGTCTGAAGACTATTGTTAAGTGGCTGGCAGGCAGAGCAGTTGGAGCAGCCCCTGGAACAGTGACAGAGTGAACAGAGTTTGCAGGGGAGCGGAGGAGCAGCGCAGCTGGTGTGGTGGAGCTGGTTGTGGTGAAGGCTGTAACAGAACTTCATGGAGAGGCGGAACAATTGGCCCTGGCCCATGTAAGGTGCCCCTTACACCCTGTGTGGACTTCCCCCCCAATTTTCCACCAGGTGGGGGGGGTAAATACTCTACAGATAAACTCTTGAACTCTGGGTGGTACTGACCAGAGACTTTTGGTTCTTGGACTTTGGGGGATTGGACTTAAACCCTAAGGGGAAAGGACATTGCCAAATGTACTGGGAGGTGGGTTTTTGTTTATGGTTTGAGTTAGTACCTGTTTGTGGTGCTTCTCCATGGGATGCCGCATATTCTTTCTTTATCAAAAGATTTTTACAACTCAGACTCCGTGCTGCGAGAGGAAGCTTGCGAAGGGGAAGTATTGCCTCCTAGAGGCGCCCAGGGGGTGTGTATGTAAGTGTCCCAGGTCACTGGTGGGGGCTCGAGCCGGTTATGCATGTGTTACTGAAACGGAACCCCTGGATACTGAACCCGGCCCTTGTTGCTGCCAACTCAGAAGGGTTAACATGTAAGAACTAAGAAGAGTTGCTGTTTCCAGTGAGATGTAGCATAACCTCCTAGCTCCCAGTATACCCCTGCCCCCCACAGGATGCAGCTTCTTGTAGCTCCACTTTTCAACTTTTTGCTGAGGGGTGAGGGAATGTAACAGCTTGTGCTTTTGCCTACTAAAATCCTCTCTGGTCAGAACATGCCTCCATTGACTGGCTTTTGAGCAGCTGGCTAGCAATAAACGCTGGTTTTGTGTACCTCAATTTAGGCATTCTGCTAATCTCACTCATAGGTCAGGGTTTTGTGGCTCGCACACTGTCATTATGCAGTTGGGGGGATTTTTTTCCTAGGGCACGCTGCAATGCCTTAGACCGCGGTGACAATCAGCTTTTGTACAATACCTGGTAGGTCACGGGATGGGGGATCCAGCTCTTTTCATCAACTCAGGAGAGAGCAAATTATCTCCAGCATTTTGCAGTTCATGGAGGCGAAGTAACTGCCGTGCTTCTCCTGGCCAGCATTGGTTAACCGCATTGCTCCCCCTCAATTTCCAATTTTTCTTCCTCCCAGTGAGGGAACACTGCAGTTAGGTTGTTCTCAAATGAATTAAGGTACGTGATCTGGAACCTCCTTCGAGCGCTGTCAGGCCCTGTGTCCCTATAGATTCATCTTGAGATCAGTGCCATAGGAATGTTTCACAAGTACGGAGTGTAATAACTGGCGAACAATGGATGGGAGGAGGAAAGAGAGAGATACTTTGAAACACTGAAGAAGAAGAGAGTTACAGCAGTAAAATGAGCAAAAAGCCAGGCACGCACACATCTGGCAACCTACTGCAGTGGCCCTTTATTATGCTCCCCTGCTTGTGAGTCCCTGGGGGCCATCTGGCCAGGACTAGCAGGCAGGGCTCTACCCGTGCTCATGATATTCTGCTGAATGCTAAGAGCATTTTTGCTCTGCTCTAGTGGAGACAATCCAGCGGGATCGCATGATGAGTGACTCGAGTGCATTCAAGATGAGCATAATACCAAATTGGTCTACGATTGAAGCAGCGTTTATTTTTAGCCAGCAACTCACTGAATGACAGTGTGAGCCAAAAACTGAGCTCCAGGGAGATGTAAGTGCCTTAGAATGGGTGACACAAAGCAAACAAAGCGTGCTATGTAACCCTTCTGCCCCTCTGAGTTGGCAGCAACAAGGGCCAGGGTTCAGTATCCAGGGGTTCCGTTTCAGGTAACACACAAACCACAAGCATAACGGCTCGAGCCCCCACCCAGTGACCTGGGACACTTACATACCACACCCCCTGGGCGCCTCTAGGAGGCAATACTTCCCCTCTCGCAAGCACGGAGTCTGAGTGTAACAAAATCTTTTTAATAAAGGAAGGAATCAATGCGGCATCCCATTGGAGAAACACCACAAACAGGTTATAACACAAACCATAAACAAAAACCCACCTCCAAGTACATTTGGCAATGTCCTTTTCCCCTTAGGGTCTTAAGTCCAATCACCCAAAGTCCAACACCCAAAGTCTCTGGTCAGTGCCACCTCCCAGAATTCAAGAGTTTAATCTGTAGAGTTTTACCCCCCCAAGCCTGGGTGGAAATGGGGGGAAGTCCACACAGGGTGTTAAGGGGCACCTTACGTGGGCCAGGGCCACTTCACCAGCTGTGCCGCTCCTCCAGCCAACCCGTGAGGCACTCCAGCCGTCCCCACAAACCGCTCCATTCCGCTTCGCTCACTGTTCCATGGAATGCTCCAGCATGCTGCAAACTGCTCTGCTCTGCCAGCCACTTAGCGATAGGTCTTCAGGCTCTCCCACTACTTAGCACAGCACTCAGTGTTCTCAGCTCAGGAATTCCAGCTCTTTAGTGATTTCAACTCTTAGCAATTTCAGCTCATAGCAGGGGAGCCACAGGGCTGGTGCACCATTGGCCCAGCATGAATTCAGCTCAGCAGCCTTTAGAGGGACTCCTAATGGAATCAAAATTAGCTCTACTCTTTAACAGTGGAGAAAGGAGGATGTGCAATTGGTGTTCCAGGCCCTCAAAAGGGCCCCATACCATAGATACACACATCAGTCCCTGTCCTTGTCCCTGTCAATTCATAGGGTTTTGGAACCCCTGTCCCATGTTTAGCAAGTACCACCCAACTGAGTTGAGTCATTTCTGTCACAAAGCAGTCCCACAGCTCCCCACTCACACAATCAAGGTGACAAACTTTCTTTTTCTCTTGCCCCAATAACAAAGAAATTGGGGATCCCAGAGCTGTTAAAATCACCATCCCAAGCTGCTGTGGGTTTATGCTAAGTGTGAGGTGGATACCAATGCAAATCTTTCCACACCCTTTGAAATTCTTGGAATTCTTTCCACACTCCCTACAATTCACCATCAGATGTCAGGGTAGTGCTCTTCCTGACTCTGCTTACACATGTTTTGGCTTAGATGCTGCACGAACCTTTTCCAAAAGGCATATTGAAAAGGCTGTGCAGAAAAGTATTGTCAAAGGACAAAAAGTTCTAACGCTGCAACAAATGCTTTATTTTTCATCAGCTACAAAAATGTGTGTACAGGCTGCTGCTTTTTTTTTTTTCTCTTTCTCTTTAGTTAAATTCAGGTTTGGTTGGCAGAGTTTCTTCTTCCAAAGAGTAGCTCTCCTCTGGGGAAGTTTTATTTGTTGTATACTCATACACATTTATGACACATACCAGAAAGTTTTAAAGTTTTCAGTGCATTTTAATGTGATGAACTTCCATGCATCCACACTTCAGTTCTTTTTTCCTGATAAGCAATGATGTGAGGACTTCAAAGGCTGTTTTAGCTATTTCAAGTCACTTTTCACAGGTTCTTTTTTTTTAATAAGAAAGAATATGATTGCTAGGGGTTGTGTTCAAGATTTAGATACTTGGATGAAAACCTAAAGAACTACTACTAACCACATTGATTGTTGAATTGCTAACAGAAAGTAATTTATAGCAGGCCTCTTTATAACTCTGTCTTTGGGACGCAAGCATTTTCATTATTATATCTGAACACAGCAGACAAGGAGATAGGCACAAACACAGAGAGGGCTGATAGAAATCTGTGGAGACTTCTTCTGACAGCAAAAACTGAAATCAACACCAAAGTGAAGCTTTGCACTGGGGAAGAGAGATCACTCAAACATTTAAAGGGGCAGAACATCACATTCCTTCACCTTACTTTAAACATCTTCCCAAATATATATACATTATCATTTGCATGGCTAACAGAAAGCATTATATAATTGAACTAAAAATTGCAGGTGGACTTCCACAGACTCTCAAGTAGCAGTTTTGTTGTCAGTGTTTGTGCTAGTAACTGAGACAGAACACTTCATTCGAAGTTTCTTTGGGTCAGCTAGAGCTTGGGCATGGCAGGTGTGACAGGCCCTCAGCACTGGTCCAAAGACCGATCCTTAGGAACCACTTCTTTACCCACTTTCAATTCTTGTATTAATCTTCTCCAATTTAACTAAGAATTTCCAATGTGGAATGTAAAAGCAGCAAAGAATCCTGTGGCACCTTATAGACTAACAGACGTTTTGGAGCATGAGTGGGTGAATACCCACTTCGTCAGATGTATTCACTCACAAAAGCTCATGCTCCAAAACGTCTGTTAGTCTATAAGGTGCCACTGGATTCTTTGCTGCTTTTACAGATCCAGACTAACACGGCTACCCCTCTGATACTTGACACCATGTGGAACTGCATCAAAAACTTTACTGAAAACCAGGTAGATTGGATCTACTGCATTTACTTTATCTAGAAAATCATTTATCTTCTCACAGAAAGAACTCAGGTTGGTCTGGCACAATCTACCTTTTGTAAAATCATGTTATATTTTATCCCAATTACTATTTACCAGTATGTCTTTAATTACTCTCTTTCAAGATTTGTACTAAGGTCTTGCATACAACTGAAGTCAAACTAACGGGTCTGTAATTTCCCAGATCACTTTTGTCCCCTTTCTGAAATATAGGTACTATATGTACAATTCTCCAGTCCTGAGGTACAGCCCCTAAGTTTACAGATTCATTAAAAATCCTTGTTACTGGGCTTGCAATTTCATGTGCCAGTTCTCTTAATATTCTTGGATGGAGATTATCTGGGCCCCCTGATTTGGTCCCATTAAGTTATTTGAGTTTAACTTCCACCTTGGAAGTGGTAATTTCTACTTCCTTATCTTCTTTCCCATTAGCCACCCTGCTACTGCTCTCTAGTTTCTCATTATCATTATTAAAAACAGAGGCAATGTATTTTTAGGTGTTCGGCCAGACCTAGATTATCTTTAATCTCCATCCCATCGTCAGTGCTTAGTAGTACCGCTTCTTCTTTCCTTATTTTCTATTTATGTAAGTACCTAAAGAACCTTTAACATTGGTTTTAATTCCCTTTGCAAGGTCCAGCTCTGCTTGGCTTTTTGGCAGTTCTCACTTTATCCCTACACTTTCTGACCTCAAGTAGTATCTTGCCTTACTGATTCCCCCCTTCTTCCATTCCTTGTAGATTGTCTGCTTTCTCTTAATAACCTGTTTGAGATGCTGTTCATCCAGTTCAACCCTTTCCCTTGCTTGCGATGCAGAGTCCAGGTGGTGTCTACAACTTTGACTTAAGGTTATTCCAAGCCTCCTCCACATTCAGATGCTTGAGTTCTTCAGCCCAGTCCACTTCCTAACTAATTCCCTTATTTTTTTAAAAGTTTGTCCTTTTGAAATCAAGGACCTTGGTTTCAGACCTATTTTTATTTCTCCTTCCATTTAGTTTAAACTAAATGTAACTCATGATCAATCAAACCAAGTTTGTCCTCTACAACCAGTTATTCTATAAGGTCCTCACTAATTACTAATACTATATCTAAACAGCATCACCTCTTGTTACTTTGGTGACTAATTGGTGAAGAAATCTGTCAGTTATCACATCCAGGTTTGCCCTGCCATCCCTTACCCAGGCTCACACCCAGCATCCACTTTCTCCATTCCTTCTCTCATGCTCCAGAACCTCTTTCTCAGAAATCCTGTGACCAGGCTGACTTCCTCCATTAAAATTATCTCCTCTGTTCTTCAGTATTCATTACTTAACAAATCTCCCTCTCCAACGTAATTGATTCCCAGCTGCCTCTTCACCATCCTTGACTCATTCCTCAAACCCTCCGTCTACATTGCTCTCTTTGCACGGGATCTTGGCAATTTCTTCTCAGAAAAAATTGACAGAATACAATTCCTTCTCTCCCCCACAATCCTCTCCTCCTTCTCCCAGTCATATACACAGAAGTTTCTCATCTGCTCTCCTCCTCCTCTAATCCTTCAGCTTCTCCCAGTGACCCTGTCTCTTGATCACCCACCCAAATCCCCGCCCTTACTCTTCTCCTTAATCTCTTGGTCTCTTCTGGCTCTTCCCTTCCCCACAAAATGATACCTCCACAAAACCTATCATGCTGACCAATATTGTTTCATTGTTTCCTTGTGCTCCCTTGTATTTGTATCCATTTTTTGTTTTTGTATGTGGACTGTAAGTTCTCTGAGGTAAGGACTGTTTTTTGTTTTGTTTTGTGTTTTTAAAGTGCTTAGAACAATGGAGTCCTGGTCCATGACTAAGGCTCATACGTGCTATAATAATTTGAATCATCATTACGGCAAATCCAAAAGAGAGACATGGCTTCCTTTGAGTGCCACCCTGATTGATCTCTGGCTAGGTCCTTAATGTAGTCTGACATTTGTCTCCAATACACAAGATACTGGAATAGACCTTTTGCTGGGTTTAATTAGTCATTTTGGCCTCTGCTGCAGAGAAATTTATGGCCATTTCAGTTACAAGAACAATTGACCATTTTGTCATTGGGGTCAACTTCAGTATAAACATCCTCATGACATGACCATACTAACTCCAGAGAGCAGAATAATTTGAATATATTAATGCTTACAAGGATTTAGAAGCAGCAGAGAATCCTGTGGCACCTTATAGACTAACAGAAGTTTTGGAGCGTGAGCTTTTGTGGGTGAATACCCACTTCGTCAGACGCAGGATTTAGAAGTGATCAATGTTCATAAAACTCCATCATCTTAGTGCATGTTGGGACATCACACCAAAAGGAGATCAGTGACCCTCTGAATCTAAATGTCAGAACCAGCAAAAAAGAACAATGAGACACAGTTAAATTATTAATAACTTGGTGAATCTTCCCTTTACCTGCTTATTTGAAGCACTCATAACGCATTTACAGAGTTAGGCTTGCTGTACATCATTTGCAAATAACCTTCAACATAACTACAATAATATGGTATTCTTGTGAATGCTGCATCTTCAGGTGGCAGGTGAATACTTGGACAAAGCATATCATATCTGAGAAAAAAAATTATTAAAATGTGTGTGGTTAGTAAATCAATGTATAGGCACCTAATAAGCAGCCTGATCTTTCAGAAGTGGTGAGCACCCAACAGTCCCAGTTGAATTGAGTGAGTGCTGGGCATACTTGGAACCTTGAAAAATTATCCACTAATAAAATATAATGAATATATTGCAGTAGTGCCAAAATATAACTAACCAAAGCATGGGGGTCTATACACAGATTTTAGTATTTACCAGTAAATCTAGACTATTGGATCTGAAAATGTTGGCTGTTTCTATAATCTCTGTTGTTTGTTCTAGAACAAAGATCTGATATTCTGGACCCTTGATGATGACATCTAGATGAAATGGCCTTAATGTATCTTTCCAGCTGTTTAATGGCTGGAAATATTCTTTCAAGATGTAGTGTAACCCATACCCATGCAGTGGCTATTTAGAGGTTGAGTCTGCTACAGCACTGGCTAATAGAGCTGTGTCTCTTAGCTCAGACACTTGAGACTTATTCTCCTAGAACCAGAGGCTCCATGTTCATTCCCCACTACTAATTCACCCAGTGGTTACAATGACATACATACAGTATTCAGTGTATTTGCGTGATGTATTTAAAATAAGCTCTTCAGAAAGTTTCTGCAGTTTTATTCAGTAAAATGCATTTTCTAAGTATAATGTAAAGTGCTGACAAACATTATCTGAGCTGCTAAAGATGTGTAATAAAATGGCTTTTAAAAAATTAAACAGAAGAGCAGTTTTTCCGGTTTAAAAAAACTTATTTTCACTAATAGTTTCAATGGAGTATAGGCCTGTGCCTTGCTGAATCAGGGCTTCAATACATAATGAAATAATCGATTTCTCCATCTTTTGGGGCTATTTGTATGTCCCAGGTTATACTTTGGCATGAAAAAGGGGTTGATAAATCAAAACAAATCTACAGAAAAAGCTTGTTCCATGTAATTAAGCTGCCAGAGCCATTATTTTTATAAATATACTTAAGATGCAACAATGACAGGACTTGTCATTGTACTTATGTATGAGCAGAGTTAAAAATTGCCTTTTGTAATATGTTCAGGTAGATTGGATGTCATTAGTGAAAACGTTAAAAACTGAAGATTGCTTTTATGTTTAATGTGTTAAAAGCTGTTTTATTACAAGTCTTCAGCAGCTCAGTTGATGTTTGTCAGCACTCTACTTTATATTTAGAAATATACATTTTACTGAATAAAACTACAAAAACTTGTTTTTTCAGAAGTCAGTGCAAATAAATGAGGGATCACCTCCTTTGCCACGTCATGCTACCACAGCTGCGGTCAGTAGGAGGAACTCCAGTGGTAAAAGGCAGGCAAGATTATCTCAGTCGGGGCTCTAAGCTCTGGAACTAGCTCTTCCTTCCTTTATTTCAAAATAGCCCAAAATCCAGTGACTTTCTGAGCATGCTGGAAAAAGCCTTCTGTTGGATAGGGTGTGACATTATCTGATTAAAATATGACAATATAGATCATTGTTGCAACCACTATTATATATTTGCAGCAAATCTTGTACAAAGGTTGTCAAGTGAGGTGTCCATGAAAAGGTTACGATTTGCTGGTTATGATTATGCTATCTGTATGCATGTATCATTTTTGTATTTGAAGTTATAAGTATTGACTCTATACCTGGATTACAAATGTTTGCTCCTGGGGTACCACCCACAAAGTAGCTAACCAGCACATCTTGGAGGGCCTATTCAGATTAAGTGGCTCATTAAGAAACACTTGGTTGACAATGGACCATGGGAGAAGTCCATCTACACTGAGTGGACTGTCATGTAAACATGTCTGGAGTGTAGGTAATGGCTTCCTGCAATGACTGAGTGAAATTGGGCATGAACATGTGACTTGCCTATGTGACTCAAGCTCCATCTTGTTGCTGTAATTTTCCACAATAAGAACAAGGGGATGCCCTCCACATAGCAAAGGCTATAAAAGGCCCTGGAAACACCTTCATTTTGTCTTCAATCCTGCTTCTTACCTCTGGAGGAACTTTGCTACAAACTGAAGCTCTAAACAAAGGACTGAATGACCCATCCAAGCTGTGGATGTGTTCCAGAGACTTGGCTTAAGCCAGCAGATTACTTTATCACTGCTACAAGCCTGAACCAAGAACTTTGCCATTACTGTATGTAATTGATTCCTTTAACCAATTTTAACTCTTACCTTTCTTTCTTTCTTTTTATGAATAAACCTTTAGATTTTAGATTCTAAAGGATTGGCACCAGTGTGATTTTTAGGTAAGATCTAAGTTATATATTGACCTGGATGTGTGGCTGGTCCTTTGGGACTGGAAGAACCTATTATTTGATGAGACTGGTTGTAAAGAACCAGTCATCTCTAAATCCAGTGCTTTTGGTGGTGATATAAGAACTGGAATGCCTGAGGAATCTGCCTTTATGTATTCTTGTTAGCCAGTGTGGTGAAACAGGAGTTTACTTTTTGTGGCTGGTTTGGTATATCTTATAAAAGAATAACCACTAGTTTTGGGTTGTGTTTGCCCTATTTCTCAGCAGCTCGTCCTGAATTTGGTATCCTCAGTTGTGACCCTCTAAGGCACGATTACATAGGGGTTTTTAGAAAACATGGAGGCTACGCTTCTAAGAGTGAAAAGGTGGAAATGAGTTCTCTTACGTATCTGGCTGGGTTCTTGTTGAACTGACCATACTGATTTAATTGTATGTTAGGAAACCTAAAGCCTTGGATAGGCATCTTTTTAGTTACACCTCTACCCTGATATAACGCGACCCGATATAACACAAATTTGGATATAATGCAGTAAAGCCGTGCTCCTGTGGGGCGGGGCTGCGCACTCTGGCGGATCAAAGCAAATTCGATATAACGCAGTTTCACCTATAAAGTGGTAGGACTTTTGGCACCCGAGGACAGCATTTTATCGGAGTAGAGGTGTATTTATATCAAAAATAAAAGTCTATAGGACTTAAAAGCTTTGCTGAATTGGGATGAAATTAGTATTCTTGTGTCATTTCTGACTTTATTTTTTTTGTTCAAGACAAAGTAATTGAATTACCTAATCTAGTCTTCTACTTTAGAAATTGTGGCACTTACTTATTTTCAAATTGTGCCTGTGGTTCAGGAAAACTTAAAATCTAAAGCTGAAACCTTCAAGTCACTATCTGGAATTAAATTTTCTTCTGACTATTTTCTCTTCTCTAAAAAGATAATAAAAAAGTCAGTATTTTGAGGTTTTAAAAGGGTCAGATTGCACTAATATATGCTGCTACATGCCTATTAATTTACAAATCACTACAACGCTATAGTTACCTTCTTCTGGTTTGTTGTACCTATATTGTTTCACCTGTCCTTTCAACTTGTAAACCCTCTGAGCAAAGAATAAGTGTCTCTATTTGCCTGAAATTCAACATAATCTTTGCATTTAACTACTATTGTTATTAACTGTTAGGATAACTTGCTAGAATAGACTCTGAAGCACCTGAGGCTAGAATCCAGTAGCCCCATGTTAATTTAATATAAATGATAGTGGGATAGATCTTGCTCTAAATTACAATGCTGTAAATCTAGAGCAACTCAGATTAGAAATGGTTGAATAGTAAAATATTTAGTTACTAATTCACTTATGAATCTGAGCCTTGAGCTTGATTCCCTGCTACGTGTGGAGTCTTATTTGTTAAAATCCAGGCAACTATTCAATTTGTGAATCCCTACAATTTTAATAAACTTTAGAAAAATGACAAATCATTCAGAAAGTTCTTACTGGAAGTTCATGATTCACTTTGTTGTTCATTATTCACCATTTGCTGTTTAAAAAATTTTGGCCAGCTAGTCAGGCATCAGAAACAATACTATGAGACTAGGTAGTCAGCTATATAACATAGGGGGAGGGATAGCTCAGTGGTTTAAGCATGGGCCTGTTAAACCCAGGGTTGTGAGTTCAGCCTTTAAGGAGGCCATTTAAAGAGCTGGGGTAAAAATCTGTGTGGGGATTGGTCCTGCTTTGAGTACCAGGTTGGACTAGATCCTGAGGTCTATTCCAACCCTGTTATTCTATGAATCAACCAAAACTGCTAATAGTGTAAGACTGAGATGTCTAAAGAAGCTATAGATGCCTTTGGAGATTCCAGGATAAGTAAACAGTCCACAAACAATCCATTTTCTGAAAATTACTCATTCGATGTATTTGGTGAGTAAAATAACAAATATATATGAAGAAATTTAGATAAGGTTGTGAATGATGCATAAATGTACAAAGAGGCTACATTTGTAATGAATATTCTTAATTCAAAGATTCCTACTTCCAATTCACACCTGTGTTACTGAGCTGTATTTGGCCTAATAATCATAATTCATCATACAGTAGATTTAACCTTTTAAAAAACCTGCATATGCTGTCTGAATGCCACAATCATGCTCCTGGAAATAATGAGCCTACAATCTAATATGTGAGGTTGTGACTATTATGGGTTAGAATTAGATTTCAGTGCATGCATTCTTTCAATTCATACTGTAATGTACAAAGATCTTTTTGTTACATACACCGTGTAGTACTTCTAGTATAGTCTGGGTATATTTAAGTACTTAATATTTTCTTTAAAAGACTGTTTAGAATAAATCTTCTTTTAAAACATCAGCAACAACCTTTTATTTGAGGCTGCCTTTTTCTTTTGCTAGTCATCCCTTTGATAGAGAATTGATCATTTAGATTTTTTTTTAATTTTTTTTTTTACAAATTGCTTTGTTCCATTTAATGCAGCCTGAACCATTTCCCTCTGAGAATAGTTGCCTTTCAAATGAGAGTCTATGAAGGGGACTTATAAAATAATGGCTTGAACATTCTCTGCATTTTGCCATTTGCCGCCTTTTTAAAAAACATAGTTTTAATGCTTTAGCACACTCATCTGTCCTCTTACTGCATAGTGGGCCAAGGTATCTTTTGAATACCAGGAAAGTTACTTTTAATAATGGTGGGGAAAATGTATATATTGTATCATAAATGCACCCTACCTATAATGCCTATGACAGCTGGGCTGAAATTAGCACTGTCACAGGCTTTCTTAACTTCTCTAGGAACGAACTGGACCCCAGCATAGAGTAAGCATAACGAACTTGTAAGGGATTGGGAAACATAAGGACCAAATTTTCTCCCACATTGGTGTAAATGTAGTAAATCACCTCCAACACGTTACAAACCTTCAGAAAACACCATGTGAAGATATATCTGGTATTTTAGATGACTTCGGAATAGAAAAGATACTTGTTGATGCACAGAAGTTTGGATTCAGCCAAACATAATCTATACTGCCCCAGTTCATTTAGTTCAATTTCAGGCCTTGATTTTTGTCCCTTTTTCCCCTCTGTTTCTATTGACTTTTGCCCTTTACATGATGATCCTAAAGATGTTTTCCTAAAAATGCCCTCCTCAGATCTGTACTCATAGACCCTGATTTTAAAAAATAACTGAAGATACATGCTCAGCTTTAAGTGTTTGAGTTAGTCCCTGGCTATTCATCACATGCACAAAATTAGCAAGTGATTAGGAGAGTTTCCCTCGGTGAAGATCACTTAGAAGTCCAACACTCCTAGTCTCTGAAATTTAATTATCCTTTTAAGGAAAGTATTAAAACCTTGGAATTTACTAGGCTTATCAAAAAATTCAGTGTCTGTTTTTCTCATGTATGTGTGTTTGTATGAGAGAAAAAGACAGAGACAGAGAGAGAGCATGAGCAAAACAAAGCAAAATAAACCCCCAATAATAATAACAAGAAAGTTTTTGTCCAAAATTTTTTTTGGCTTCCAAGCCCCCGCCCCTTTATTTTCTGGCATTCACTGTTTTGATGAAAGGTTGAAATTTCCCAATGGGGCTATCAGGAACCAATTTCCCAGCCTGCTCTAGTATTTACACTTTCTCTGCTTTGTCAGTTGTAAAGCTGAAACCATAGTGCACACAGAGAGAGCGAAGGTTCTACAGCTAGCTTCACAGTAAGCTGAGTCACAGTGCTGTCATTCACAGCAGCACCGGCTTTGAGACACTGGTCTTTTCATCTGCTGTGGTTTTCATGAATAAATTACTAAAAAAAAAAAATGAAATGGTAAAAAGGTCTTTTTGTGCTCTGTAATTATCTCTTTGGATTTAATCTGAAAAGGTACTGACTAAAATGTTTAATGCAATGAAGTAGAAAATATTAAACATGTTCATTTTTAAAACAATCTGTTTTCTGATACTTACAATAATGAAACATGTTTATAATACAATGTGTATTGTCCATGCCTGTATATCTGTTTGGTCCATAAAAATCATTATGCTACTTAACATTAGCAGATTTAGGAGGTTTTACCCCCGGGAACAGTAACTTACCCCAAAATAAAATAATATAAAAATAAAAATGAAACACTTAAAACTAAAATTTCTTTTTATTTTACTACAAAATTCAAGTTATAGCAGCTGTATCCTAAACTTAAACATAAACTATTTTTTAAATAAAAGATATGCTCTAGTTCAAAAGGAATTATTCTGAGGAAGTTATGTGGCCCGTGTTATACAGGAGGTCAGACTAGATCAAGCATAGGCAAACTACAGCCCAGGGGCTGCATCCGGCCCTCCAGATGTTTTAATTTAGACTTCAAGCTCCCGCCGGGGAGCAGGGTTTGGGGCTTGCCCCGCTCTGGCACTCCAGCTGGGGAGAGGGGTAAGGGGCTTGCCCCACTCCACACAGCTCCCAGAAGCAGTAGCATGTTCCCTCTCCAGTTCCTATAAATAGGGGCAGCCAAGGGGCTCTGCATGCTGCCCATGCCCCAAGCGGTGCCCCTGCAACTCCCATTAGTAGAGAACCGCAGGCAGTGGGAGCTGCAGGGGTGGCGCTTGCACACAGGGCAGCTCACAGAGCCACCTGGCCACTCCTCGGTGTAGAAGCCAGAGGAGAGACAGGCTGTTGCTGCTGCATCCCTGATCCCCTCCTGCATCCCAACCCCCTTTCCCAGCCACGATCCCCCTCCTGCCCTCCGAATCCTTCGGTCCCAGCCTGGAGTACCCTCCTGCACCCTCAGTCCCTCATCCCCAGCCGCACTCCAGAGCCCGCAGCCCCAGCTGGAGCTCTCCCCTCCTTCCTGCACCCTAACCCCCAATTTTGTGAGCATTCATGGCTCACCATATAATTTCCATACCCAGATGTGGCCCTTGGGCCTAAAAGTTTGCCCACCCCTGGACTAGATGATCACAATGGTCCCATCTGGACTTGGAAACTATGAATCTATCTGATTTTACACAATTTTACAAACTTTAAATTTGGTTTTATTAAAGCTAGTTCTTAAATTGTGAAACCTTCTATATCCTTGAAAGAAATCCAGATGTATTGTAACAACAGGTTGGCATAGTTAAGGTAGTACAAGCAATTTCATCATAACCAACTGTTTTCAGAGACTTTTGTCTGAATCTGGGTATGTAAGATTTAGTACCAGAAATTAATGTTTTTATACATTTTGGGGAGACTCTTTTACTCTTTTTAAACAGAGATAGAAAAATTGGAAGCTAGTGGGTTCCAGAAGCTTTTGCAAATGCTCTGACATTTTCTATCTTAAAATTAAATTTGGCAAGATTAGTCCCTAATGTGCAGTTGTGATTTGGAATATTTTTGGAAAACAGTTTAGTTTGTTTTTTGTTTAAAAAACTGGCCATTGAAAATATCTTTTTCTGGACTCTTGCATGCCAGAAGGAACTTTGCCATTGAATAATGATTGGTGGAAAGCTATAACTAATTATATAATTGTTATTACCACTCTGCTCCTCCTGCCATTTAACTGGTGACCAGCAGAGGATAACCCTTGTATGGATTTTGCCTAGTTTGTGATTCAGTTCACCCACTCCATATTGGGTTTTTTCAGCAGTAGGTTGGCTCCATGGTGGCAACTTTCTGAAGGCAAGATAACCCAAGCTCTTTCATCTTATGGCCTTGACTGTCAGTCCTTACAGTGACAAAAGGGACTTTTGATGTTGTCAAACACTGTAGGATCAGCTCTCATGTTTATAATACTAATTGTCCTACTTTGATCATGCTGAAACATTCTTGTCTTTGATCAACCAAAGAGATTGATAGCACAGAAGGCCACCATTAGGTGACATTTGACAGGAAAAAATAGCTGACTGTTGTAGCTAAAATGCTGAGGAGATGGTATATCTTGAGTAATTTAGCTCATTAAATTCCTGAACCAAGTGGGCTGTGGAGACTAACTTCACCAAGAGTCTGTTGGTTGAGGGGAGGGGTTCTTTAGGAAGACCTACAGGCCACATTTTTAGCAAGACTACAATCTGGGCTCCATTTGTACATGGACAGGTTTGCCCATCAAATTGCCTGTAGAGTTATTATGCATTAAGGCTTGTGTATGTAGATGACAGAATTGACAGATGAAAAATATGCGTGGGTGCACAAGTGATAGAGTGCAAAGAAATCTACGTGTGGCAGTAACCGCACCTGTAAGTTGTACATGCAAAAATGGAGATGTTAATGTGGTGGTCTGTTTGTGCTGAATCATACAAACTGATAGCCACAGGCTTTTTTTAATGAGGGCTTCATGGAGATTGCATTAGACAAAGTATTTGCATAAATATTAGCATTTTTGTGGTCTTTCACTTTAATGAAATTGTAACCTGTTCCACCAGAGCTACTGCATAGCTCTTCAGTGCATCTGGAAGCAGGACACAATGACATAATTTTTTTTTATCAAACATCATAATGCTGCTTATTATGTTGTGGTAATTTATTATTTGTATTACTATTGCTTCTAGGAGCCATAGTCATGGACAAGGACTCCATTGTGCTACTTGCTATACAAACACAGAATAAAAACATGGTTCCTATCCTGAAGATAGGATCTAAATATAAAACAAGAAACAACAGTTGTATACCGACATAGAGGAATTCAAGCAAACATTGAGACAATACTGAATGGCATCATAGGTACTCGTCTTGGCTCACCAATGGCCAAATCATTGTCAGTTTTTCATAGGCATCATGGCAAAGGAGAGTTTTAAGGAGGATAATAAGGTAGCATTGTAGATGTTTATGGGATAATTCTTCCAAGCATGCGGGGCAACATGGGAGAAAGTAGAAATGTGCTTGTTTATAACACTTAACAAGTGGGCGATTTGAGATTGTCATCATGTCAATAGGAGAATAAAGACAATGGACTTGAAGAAGGCAAACTTTAACAAACTCTGAGAATTGGTAGGTAAGATCCCATGGGAAGCAAGTTTAAGAGAAGAAAGAGTTCACAAGAGATGGCACTTTTAAAAGAAATTATTAAGGGCACAAGAGCAAACTATTCCGATGCATGCAGAAGATAAGAAGTTTGAGAGACAACTTTGGCTTTATCAGGAGATCTTCAACAACCTGAAGCTCAAAAAAGTCATACAAAAACTGTAAACTAGGACAAGTTGCAAAGGATGAATATAAAAAACCGACCCAAGCATGTAGGGACAACATCAGAAAGACCAATGCCCAAACGAGATTTAACTAGCTAGGGATATAAAGGGTAAAAAAATATTTTACAAAAACTATAAGAGAAAATGTGACAATAATGAAACTGTTAAATGACTTTTTTATTTCAGTTTTCACCAGAAAGGTTAGCAGTGATTGAGCAACTGACATAGTGAATAGCAATGTAAATGGAGTAAAATCTAAGGCTAAATTAGAGATACAGTGAGTTAAGAATTACTTAGACAAGTTAGATGTCTTCAAGTTGGCAGGGCCTGATATGTCCTAGAATACTTAAAGAACTGGTTGAAGAGATCACTAAGCCATTAGCAGTAATCTTTGAGAACTTGTAGAGAATGGGATAGATCCTAGAAGACTGGAAAAGGGCAAATATAGTATCTATCTACAAAAAGGAAAATAAGGAGAACCCAGGGAACTACAGTCAGTCAGCTTAATTTCAGTACCTGGAAAGATAATGGAACAAATAATTATCAAACAATCAGTTTGTAAACACCTTGCAGAAAAAGTAAAAAGAACAAACCATGTCACACTATACTTATATCATTTGACAGGGCAACAAGCCTTGCAGATGGGGGGAAGCAGTAGATGTGAAGTATCTTGACTTTAGTAAGGCTTTTGATACTGTCTCATATGACTGTCTCATAAACAAACAAGAGAAATATAGTCTAGCTGAGCCTTCTCCAAGGTAGGTGCACAACTGTTTGAAAAACCATACCCAGTGAGTCATTATCAATGGTATCCTATAAAACTGGAAGGACGTTTTGAGTGGGATCCTGCTGGGATCTGTCCTGGCTTTGGTTCTATTCAGTATCATCATAAAAGATTTGGATAATGGCAAAGATAGTACACTTGTAAAGTTTGCAGATGATACAAATCCAGGAGGGGTTGAAAGTGCTTTGGAGAACAAGATTAGAATTCAAACTGATCTTGACACACTGGAGAAATGGTCTGAAATAAATAGGATGAAATTCAATAAGGACAAATGCAAAGTACTACACTTAGGAAGGACTAATCAGTTGCACACATACAAAATGGTAAATGACTGCATAGGAAGGAGTACTGCAAAAAAGAGTCTGGGAGTTAAAGTGGATCAAAAATGAAATATGAGTCAACAATGTAATACTGTTGCAAAAAAGCAAATATCATTCTGGGTTGTATTAGTGGGAATGGATAAGACAGAGTCTGTCTGGGCAAAAATCACACTGGGTAAAAAAGCTACTAGAGCCTCCCCTGAGATAGTGCTTGGGGTGTGCCACAGACCGCCAGGATCTGATTTGGATATGGATAGAGACCTCTTTAATGTGCAATACCCCCCAGCTTTGTGCATCCGGCAAACTTAATTAGCACACTCCCGCTCTTTGTCCCAAGTCATAATAAAAAAAAGGTAAAAATAAGATTTGGGCCCAAAAACCGAATCCTGAGGACTCCACCTAGTAACTTCCTTTCCAGGCCTGGACAAGTTCCACCTCAGTACGACCCCGCTGAGTCTCCCCTTACAGTTCCTATCCCAACCTACAAAAACTCATACGCATCCCCATCTTTCCAATTTAAAACTAACAGTGTCCATGAGCGGAACCGTGGTCAAAAATATGCCTTACTGAAATCGAGGTAAATTAGATCACCGCATTTCCCTGGTCAAGGTTAATAACTGGTCACCTTCTCAAAAAGGAATCAGGTTGGTTTGGCCACCAAACGATCCTTACCTTTAGTAAGATGTCCATGTGCAATTTTCGTCCCAATTACCATTGGGGACCGTCCCAATGCCTTAACAACTACTTTCTCCTTAAAATTTTCCATAGACCTACCATTACTATCTAGACGTCCAAAAGTAAAACAGGCCTATAGGTACCCGGGATCCACCTTTTTTCCCTTTCTTAAAAAATAGGAAACTATGTTAGCAATTCTCCAGTCATATGGTACAACAGCCCCGAGTACCGATTTTGATTAAAATTCCTCCAGCTAACGGGCCGGCAATTTTCATGCGCCAGTTCCTTTAATTACCTGGATTGGAAATTGTCCGGGGCCCTCCGTATTTTGTCCCATTACAGCTGTGCTGTTTGGCTCTACCTTCAGGATTGCGGGTATAATATCCACCTCCAATATCCTCATTCCTGTCATTCATCCTCCGAGGCATTCCGCTAAACTCCCTCCACTATAGTCTATTAAAACCACTGAGGCCAGAGAAGAACTTATTTTTAGGATATTAGGCCATGCCTAGTTATCCTTCTAACCTCCATTCCAGTCCCTCAGTTATATAGCGCCCCCCACTTCTTCTCTTTGTTTCTTTCTTATTATGTGGCTGTAGAACCTTTTACTTATTGGTTTTAATTCCCTGGGCAAGGTCCAAGTTTTCTAACATGGCTTTAGCCTTCTTCCACTTTATCGCTACATGTCACTGACCTCACCTAAGTAGCTTCCCTTGCTTACCTGCCTTTTTCTCCAACTCCCTGAAACTTTCTGCTTTCCTACTATCCCCTCTCTGGAAGGCTTGCTTCATCCCAGCTTGGCCTATAAACACTCCTTGCCCATGGTTTTTTTTTCCCCCTTTTCTTGGGATGCGAGGCTTCCACAGTCTTCCGCGCTGCGGACTTAAAGTAATCCAGGCCGGTCCTCCGCATTTTAAATCCACAAGTTTTCCTCCGTCCAATTCCACTTCCTAACAATTTCCTTAACCTTTAAAAATTAGCCCTTTGAAAGTCAAAAACCCTGAATCCCAGATCTACCTTTGTTTATCCTCCATGCTTAGTTGATACTGAAAATCAGCTCAGATCCACCTCCAAAACCAAGGTTGGTCCGCCTACCACCATGTCTTTCTACGAGGGTCCCTCACTGAGTCACCAAACCCAAATCTAAAATGGCATCCCTCTCTGTCCGTACTTCAACACTTTGGTGAAGAAAATCAATACCCGCTATCCACATCCAGAAAATTTGAAGCCAAATTATATTCTTGCATGCACTTGCCTCCTCCGAGTCTATATCTTGGAAGTTGGAAAGCTCCTTATGATCACCACATTCCCTTAGGTTTACCATAATG
>NC_133770.1:46170560-46207507 GCF_003597395.2 Chelonoidis abingdonii
GTTAGGGGTTGTTATAAAAGTGGCTGGGTAGGGTTCTGTGGCCTGCTTTGTGCAGGAGGTCAGACTAGATGATCATATTGGTCCCTTCCGACCTACGAGTCTATGAGTCTGAGTGCTGTAAAAAGACACAAGAAGTCATTTTCCCCCTCTA
Source organism: Chelonoidis abingdonii (assembly GCF_003597395.2). NCBI lineage: Eukaryota > Metazoa > Chordata > Testudines > Testudinidae > Chelonoidis > Chelonoidis abingdonii. The sequence goes on from NC_133770.1 coordinate 46,170,712, forward strand.
CTCAGCACTGATAGGCCTGGAGTACTGTGTCCAGTTCTGGGCACCAAACATTGAGAAAGATGTGGACAAATTAGAGGAAGTCCAGAGGAGAATAGCAAAAATTATTCAAGTTCTAGAAAACCTGACCTATGAGAAAAGATTGAAAAAAATTGAGTTTGTTTTGTAAGGAGAAGAGAAGACTGAGGGGGTGACATAAGAACAGTCTTCAAGTATTTAAAAGGTTGTTACAAGGTTGTGAAATTGTTCTCCTTATCCACTGAGTACAGGGCAAAAAGTAATGGGCTTAAATTACAGCAAGGTTAGACATTTGGAAAAACTTCCTCACGGTAAGAGTAGTTAACACTGGAACAAATTACCTCAGGAGGTTGTGGAATATCCATCACTGGAGGTTTTTAAGACCAGGTTAGACAAACACCTGTCAGGGATGATCTAGTAAATACTTAGTCCTGCCTCGATGCAGGGGACTGGACAGAGATGACCTATCAAGGTTCCTCGCAGTCCTATATTTCTATGATTCTTCCATTCCATGGATCAATCAAAGGCAAGAGTCAACATCTTTATAGTGCGTGAGAGATGACAGAATCTTGAACTGAGATGTATAAAGATATTTAGGAGCAAACTCCCATCGAAATAAATGAGAGTTAGGCTCCTAAATATATTTGAGAATCTGGTCTTGGGTTTTCAAAGTGAACACAGAGAACTGGCAGCAGCATTCGTAAATTAAAGATTACTTTAATCTCCAGTGACAGATTTATGAACTAATGCTCTAAATTCTGCTTCATGCAAACTGAGTTTATTTTATAGACATCAGCAATTTAAGAAAACCCATAGATAGCTTTGGCCACTGAAGAGTATAAATTATCCCTAACTAAATTTTGACAGTACAGTATGTTGAGCTATTTGGATAAAACATGCTTTTGACATTTATTACAGAATGATCCCTGCCCTTAGATTTCTAGTCACAGAAATGGGGCATGGGATAAATCATTAAGGGAGAGTAATCCTTCTGTTGACATAAACAGTATTAGTTAAAGCTGAAGAAATTAGTCTGCCTTTTTCTGAGTTCACTATAGTACATGTAATCCCACAGCAGTATACAGCAGTAAAGATGGTAAACATCCCAAATGTCAAAATACATAGTTTAGGTAGGACAAAGATACTATATACAACTAAACATATATTTTTTACAAAGATAATGAAAGAATCCTCCTGGAGTGGTCACAAGAATTACCTTGCTTAACTCAATAAATGGCCATTTCCTTAATGCATATCTAACTAGGGTGCCCAGAGGTCCCGATAAAATCGGGACTGTCCCGATTTTGAGGAGTTTGTCCCGTGTCCTGACCAGGGTACAGTTGGGACACCATTTGTCCCAATATTTTGTTTCCTGGTCTTCGGCAATTTGGCAGAGAGTCCTTCCGTTGCAGACGGTGTTCAGTGGTATTTCAGTGGCGGGTGCTTCTGGCTTTGGTGGCAAGGTTTTTTACCCCCCGCTGAAATACCACCGAAGACCATCTGCCAAATTGCCACTGAACTCCCAGATGGGTAAGTGTAACCCCCCCCCCCCGCCAAAAAAGACACACACCCCCCATGGTGGTCCCAATATTTTCCCCTTAACATCTGGTCACCCCATATGTAACCCAAAATTTCTTCATCAGTCAAAACTTTTGGGAGCCTGTGCTTTCTCCAGAAAGCTATTTCTGGATCTATTAGCAAAGCTATTGACAAAAGGATGTTAAGGTTGCTTGGTTTCTGCTCAGAAGTTGGGAGATGACAGTTTATATTTACAGGCTTAACTTTGCCATATTGTACATGTGCATTACCCTAAACTAAAGTCTTAATACATTCTTACATATTATTTGAGAATTTATCATTTTTTTTATGATCTCAGATATACCAGTAGCATATTTTAGTACTGCTGTGTTTATGCCAAACTCTCCACAGGTGTACCTACTTTGGAGATTTGCATCATTGCAATATGCACTGATGCTAGTGAACCAGTGCTAGTTCCGGTAGTGCAATGTGTCCACAGAAGGCATGCTGTTCTCTATCCATACTATGCACTGCATCCACCCAGCACTGAAAACATTGCACGGCTGTGGATTTTTGCACTTATCTCACAATGCATTGAACAGTTTTCTGAAGCAGATGCATAGCACCTATTTCATTTAGCGCACACTTGTATATGTCCATATGTTTTGATTGAGCCAATGCCTGTTTCAGGGTCAGATCCTCTCACCAGCAATGAGGGAAGCTCGTACAAAAAAACAAACAAGACTTCTCTCTCCCCTTGCCCAGATTTAAAGTAATTTTTAAAAGTACCGTCACTAGGGTTGCCAACTTTCTAATCACACAAACAGAACACCACTGACTCACCCCCTACCTGCCCCTGCCCTGTGGCCTTGCCCCTGCCTCACCCCTTCTCCAACACCCCTCCCCATGTTCGCTCCATCCCCCTCCCTCCATCGCTCGCTCTCTCACACCCTCACTCAGTTTCACCAGGCTGGGGTAGGGGGTTAGGGTATGGGCTGGGGCTGGGGTTGAGGGATTTGGGGTTCAGGAGAGGGCTCCGGGCCGGGGTAGGGGGTTGGGATATGGGGAGGATATGGGCTCTGTGCTGGGGGTGTGGGCTACAGGTGGGGCCAGAAATGAGGAATTCAGGGTGTGGGAGAGGGTTCCAGGCTGGGGCAGAGGGTTGGGGTGCGGGGAGGTGGGATGAGGGTTCTGGATGGGGGTGTGGATTCTGGGGTGGGGCTGGGGATGAGGGATTTGGGGTGCAGGAGGGGGATCAGGGCTGAGGTAGGGTGTTGGCGGTGCAGGGTGCAGGCTACGGGAGGGAGTTTGGGTGCAGGAGGGGACTCTGGGCTGGGGCAGAGTGTTGGGGGTGGGAGGTGGCTCAGGGTGCAGGATCCCAGGAGCGCTTACTGTGGCTCCCAGGAAGTGGCCACTAGATCCCTGCGGTCCCTGGGATCATGGGCAGCCAGGGAAGCTTCACACACTAGCACTCGCAGGCACCGCCCCCACAGCTCCCATTGGCCACAGTCACTGGCCAATGGGAGCTACAAAGCTGGTGCTGGGGGCAGGGGCCGCTCATGAAGCCTCCCTGGCCGCCCATGCACCGAGGGGCAGCAGGAATCTGGCAGCCGCTTCCGGGAGCCACATGGAGCCAGGGCAGGCAGGGAGCCTGCCTTAGGCCCAGGCCCCCCTTGCACTGCTGACTGGACATTTAACAGCCCAGTCACAGTGCCGACCAGAACCGCCAGGGTCCCTTTTTGACCAGGCGTTCCGGTTGAAAACCAGACACTTGGCAACCCTAACCCACACCAACCTTTTCATGACAGAAATAGGAAAAGAAACAAAACCACCAGGCCAGACTATGGCCCAATCTGCATGGCAACATAGGCTCCTCCCATCAGACCAGACCTTTCCTTGGTGCGTCAAATCTCCACTGCAGACATGGGCAGGCTAACATGTTTGCCTAGTCCACCCCATGTCCTGTTACACAAGAGAGTGGACAAATTAGCAGAGAGAATGGATGGTAGCAGATTGCTACCTTAGGAGCAGAAAAGCACTCTCTGAGGCACAACTGCATCTCTAGAGTGGCACAAGTAGGTGCAGTGCCTTACACTGGGCTACAGTTGAATGAACTATCTAGCCTATAATGTTCATCCTTTCCAGGATGCAAACAGAAAACAAAACCAGGGTTCCCCTATTTCCAGGTACAAGCTAGGCCATGCAGTTTCCTTATACTGAAAACAACATTTCTTCAACACTAGTCAGATTTTTCCTCTTTTTCCTTTTTATATCTACCAGGTAGCTAGGCCCTGTAGCTTAAATGGGTTGGAGGGCATCAGTTCTCTATCCATTTAACTCCTCAGTTTTCCAACACTCGTTACTCTACCAGGGTCTCATGATATCTGGTGCTTTTCCTAATTCTCCAGTTACTGGATTCATGTGACAAAATGAGCATCTCATCTGTCATTCTACCTCTCAGGTTCTGGAAAAAAGCTTGCAAGTGTAACCAAAGTTCACCCTCAAATATCAGAAACTAGAAGACAAATCAAAAGAGCCCAACATTCATTTTTAAAATCTCATGATTTTTGAACACTTGGGATTGGCAACACTGCTTTTTGGCCTGGTTTCCTATCCTGGAGACCTGGTGAGAAAACTGGGTTGTGGTTCTACTTTATTGGCCCTGTACCAGATTTTTTTGGGAAACCCAAGAAGTAGATACCTCATCACAGAAGGCTCTGTCCTGTGTGCTGACCTGTGCATGCATCAAGAGACAGATTCCAGAGCAAGAGGTAAGTAACTCCATCTGGACCTGCTGGAAGACTGCCTGTGGGCCGAGTAAATCTATGAAGAGCTTCATCAACTTTGGAGGTGCTCTAGAAAGTAGGGAGCTTAGTTTTGATTTTCATTAACTACTTTCATAACTTTTTGTGTTCTCACTTTATTATTGCTTGTCTTGCTTTGTCACTGAGCTGCTGATTTCTGTCTTTATTGTGTTTCTTGTTTGGAGCCAGAGGTATGAGTGGTCTGGGCCAAGGACTGAATGGAGGACATCCCTCTGGGTCTCCCTACACTTGTCTCTATATAGAACAGCACAATCCTTGACTGGGTTCCTAAATGCTACATGGATACATGATTATACATAATCCATACATAATACATAATATGGATACATGATTACAACTTACTCTGTTGCTAAGAAAAGAGACAGCTGCAGACAAGTTGCCCAATGCACACATGCATGCAGGGAAACTGTCCCAGGCTCATGATATGGACCAATCAAATCCACTTTTCACTAGAAATTTCCACCCCCTCTCAAAGCACTGTTTCTCAGTTAAATTAAAATTTTCGTGCTACAGCTGCTTTTTTTGTCAAGGAGGAATGCATGCAGTGTTCATCCTTCGACTATCTCATCTTCACGTAAGAGTCTGCAAAAGCATCCTTAATTCTGTACACATTTATTCTTCATATTTTAACTGGATAGAACTGATGACAAAGAGCTAAAAAGTTATGTGGTTATTGCTGAGACCTCTAATTGTTCATTTTTATTATACTCTCCAGTGACTGGCTTCGTTTGTGTGTATGGTGAAAGGGCATCTTTATTAATAAACATCTACTGTACTTATGCAATTACCGAGTAAGAAATTTCTATGGTATTAATATCACACATGATCATCTTCAGGCAGAAGGTATTTGGAGGCTGTTTTCCCATTTTAATTAAGATGGTGTTATCATAATTAAATGAAGCAGAATTATTCCTAGAATTGGCTCCATTTCAGAAGAAAAATACACCTGTGTAGTGCTCATCTTTATTAGTGCAGTGTCTATTAGGCCTTAAAAATACTCCAGTGTACAGAGTACAACCACTTAATAAGCAAGCTCATTAGAAATCATAAATAAATCCAGATCTACTGCATAACACCACTTTACAGTGAATTCAAGTGAAACAAGAATCTAATATTGTAAGTCAAACAATTGCTGTACTGCCTAGCATAATGGGGTTCTGTCCATGGCTAGGGCTTTCAAGCACTATGGTAATATAGATAACTTTATATATTACCATAGTGTCTGGAAGTTATTATATAATATAATAATAACAACTTTAGCAAAACATACTTGGTTTTGTGCTAAAATGTCTGGTTTATCCTCTCTAAAGACATGTAAGATTTTTTTTTAAGTGCTGTGCTCTTGGAATAATATTCAACAAATATCTCCTAGAAAGAGTTGGACACTCTCTAATTATTTTAAGGTTGGCCTTCAAAGAGTGCTTTGGGATTTCTTTTACTTTCAGTGGGTCAATGGTCAATGCTGTAGTTCTCCAGCACCTTTCAGTGTGCGGTTTTTCAAGGCAGTGAGTTATACATGATAGGTTTATGAGAGGGCATAATGTTTTTCTGGCTGCTTTCAGCTGTAATTTTGTGACCCACAGGTTTTATATCTGTACTGCATTTTTCTCCTTCATCTTGTGCTCATTCTGCTTTTATACTTTATTCATCTTCTTCTGTCTTCTGCTTAATCAGCAAATAGTTTAAGTTATCGTTAATAGAATTTAATTTTAATATTTGGCTTAAGATTTCAAAGACTCAGAATTCTAAATAGTGGACTTTCAAAGAATGTTTTAAACCAATATCCTTCCTGAATCACTTTAAAAATTGATTACTGCTGTCTCTCTATTTAGTTTGCAAAATGGTCATATTTGCTAGAGAATGAGCCAAAATCTGACATCACTTACATTGACTCAGTGGTGTTTTGTCAGGGTACTTGACAGCAGAGTTCAATCCTAAATGCCCACACTTTGTTATCCAAGTAACTGGAAGGTTGTAACTAGTGTTTGACATTTTTTCAGTGATACTTTAATATAAAGTGGTTGAAATCTCTGCATATTTGAATACTGTGTGGTGAGAGGTGGCAGAGCCATACCTCTGTCACCATGAGATGTGATGAGAGATACTGAGCTATACTTGGTGTGGATCGGCTGTTGGGACTTGAAAGAGAGACTGGTAGGATTGTATTGAGTAATTGTAGTATAGTTGTGGGACTTTTGTAATAAATTAACCCCACAAAGGGCTATTTATACTTGGACAGCTTATGTGGAGTTATTGGGGATTCTGGAAGAAAGGGGAAATTTGAGACATGGGCACTAATCATGCCATGGCTCGTCTCAGGAGGGCACCTCAGGAAGGGGCCACCTTCTCACACTGAGCAAAAATGCTTAGGAGGATTCAGGAAAGGATTGTATATTTATGTGGGCAATAAGGACTGTTAGAGGGCTTTCTCTTCACTCTTTCCCCTGGTTCTTGTCATGTAGACAGAAAGCAGAAGACCAGAAGTCAGAAGTGCAGGCAGTGTGATATTTATTGGGGTTAGTTTCCAGCAAGCATGTGTCCCATAACTTTGACACCAGAGAGTCTTGTTTCCCAGTGTCTCATTCCGTCATCCTTAACAGGCATGAAATGCACAACCACAGTCCCACCCCTTACAATTTATGGTCATGTTCTGTTTTGGGGAGTCGTGGGCCTGGGATCTTTGTCTCACCTTTTTTATACCCCATGGGAGGGGTAAAACGTGAGGTTGTGCTATGGTCAGGGGCAGGCATTTCTCAGACCTTTTAGTCCAATTTCCCCTTGGCCCTCTCAACTGTTTGCTTGACTTTGCTTTGAGATAAGAGTCGAGGCAGTCTTAAGTGTGCGCTCATATATTATACTCCCACCATGCCCAGTAACATATTAGCTGCTCTTATCTGTTCCCATTATACTAACAAGCCCATCTGGCTAGGCAGAAGCAACATATACTGTGTCTTTGTCCTTTGTTTACACACATTAGTAAGCATGTATGTGTGTTAGAAAACCAAACAGGCAAGCAAAACCTAAAATACTGTCTCAGGTGAAAATACAGACCTGAATCCTACCTTAGCACTAGCACTCCTAACAAGGACATTGACAGTAGCATTAGGCAGGATATAAATAAATTCTAAAAGTTTGTCAAAAGAACATAAGAATGGCCCTGCTGGGTCAGACCAAGGGTCCATCCAGCCCAGTATCCGGTCTTCTGACAGTGGCTGGTGCCAGGTGCCCAGAGGGAAAGAACAGAACAGGTAATCATCAAGTGATCCATCCCCTGTCGCTCATTCCCAGCTTTTGGCAAGCAGAGGCTAGGGACAGCATCCCTGCCCATCCTGGCTAATAGCAGGACCTATCCTTCATGAATGTATCTAGTTCTTTTTTGTCTAAACACAAAAGTTGTACTGCTTTAAGTACACCAGTGTAATTAAAATGGTATGATTCCCGCTCTCAGCGAGCATGGATGCAGTTTCATTGTTATAAAAACGTTTACACTGCTATAGCTATGTCCATATGGAAAGGAGAGTAAGTTATACCAGTATAAGGCGCCTTTTTTGCAATGTAATTGCACCCATGCTAGGAGTTGTACTAGTACAACTATTTTAATTTTCTTTTAAATTGCTCTCCTAACCGAAATAATACAAAATTGATGTGTAGCTCAGACATAAAGAGAGATTAACCATTTAAACTGGTCACTAACTGGCCTTTAAAGCATCGGGTATTGGTCCCCGTCCATGACAGGATACCGGATCAGTGGTTTGGGCCAACATAGCAATTCCTATATTCCTGCAGTATATTCCTATATTAGAGGAGGGCAGGCGAGCAGTTTGGGGCACCACTAAGGGCTTTCACCAAGGGAAGACAGTTTTTATCTTTATATCTGAAGTTTATAATGATGGCACTTGTAATAGTTTGTGCTGGCTCAATGCGTCTCCAGGACATCTCTAAGGTATCTTGACCTCCCACCCCAATAAGCTATGCTCTAAATTGTGCATGCTAGCTCCGAGGCCCCCCACAGAGTGATGGATAAAGGCTGCTTGCCTTTCTGCCAACGGAGAATACACAGCCTGGAGTCTGCAGGCACCAGGCAGTCAATCATATCCATGCAGTAGAGGTTAGTATACACTGTATTAATTCAGAATATATTATAATTAATACACAAAAACACATTGGTGGCGGAGCATGTTAAAGTTGGTCTGCACAAACTCCCAGCCACCATAAACAGAGGTGACTCTCGTTTGAATGTCTCTGGAAAGCCACACTCACTGAAGTTTGGGGAAGGATGTGCTGGAAGCCTGGACTCCCTCCTAGGCTGTGATGTGTTGTTTCTGGTGTATGGTGTTTGTTTTAGGGGCACAAGGCATGTCTCCAGATGAACGAGTGTGTTAAATATTGTTAGATTCCTAGTTTTATTTGCTTTAGTGGGTTTGTGCTAGGTTATATAGAAAGCACCTTTAACACTCATATAACATAGTGTTTTCATTTATTCATTTCCCAGTATTTAGGTTACAAAAGGATCTCTAGCCTAGCAATGGTGGCATTTACAAACACTAGACTTTCTGAAGTTGATGGACTGTTGGGACTTGGAGCTCCTTGATGGACCAGCTGGCTCAAGAGCTCCACTTTCAGGAAGGGGCACTCTCATGAAGCTCACTTTTTCATAGAATTGTAGGAATGTCAGGCTGGAAGGGACCTCAAAGTCATCTGAGGCAGGACCAAGTAAACCTAGACCATCCTGGACAGGTGTTTGTCCAACCTGTTCTTAAAAACCTCCAGCGATGGGGATTCTACAACCTCCCTCAAAAGGCTATTCCAACCTTAACTATTCTTATAGCTAGAAAGTTTTTTCCTATTATTTAACCTAAATCTCCCCTGCTGCAGATTAAGCCCATTACTACTTGCCCTATTTCAGTGGACATGGAGAACAATTGATCACAGTTCTTTTTATAACAGCCCTTAACATATGAAAGTAGCTATTTTGTCAAAGATCTTCCTCTACAACATATTGCATATGCTGCTGGAGTAATAAAACATGTTCCCTTCCACCATGTTAGTTCCCAGTTTCAGGTGAAGTCAGTGTTGGGCTGCTCTTCTAAATGGCTCCCTGCACAAAGAACAGGATTCTGCTCTGAGTTGGCTGGATTTTTTTGTGAAGATCCTAATTAGAGCTGGCTCAAAACCAAGAATTCTACTCTTCATCAACTGTCAAGGTTTCAGCATTTGGCTTTGTTCCACATTGTGAGCGATGCACAGAAATCCTAGTTTTGACAAAGCTGTTTTGTCAAAGATCTCCTTTGTAGCAACACACATGCCCCTTGACTAGTTCATCCATCCCCCGGACATCATGATAGCCCTAAATTTTGGATGCAGGGACCATTACTAGGGGACATACAACAAAAGGGAGACTTATATCCCCATCCTAAGCTATTTTAAAAGGCTTCTGCCTACTGCTTTGTAGAACAGAAGTGGCCAATATCGAAAATGTTTTCCTTCTGCTAACTACAGTGCAGAAAATTCAGATATGATGAATAATGCATTTTTGTTAATTAAAAAAATTGTCTGACCCCTCCCAAGAGACCATCTAGTCTCATATTGTTTTGACTTACTACAGTTTATAGCTTTTAAGCTAAAAGTACCTGAAAAGTCATGAGTCTTGGATGTGAACGTTTTTGGCCAGTTTGTAACTTCTTAGAACTTGAAAGCTCATCGATTTACTCAAATATGAAAAGATTTACTCAGATTAAGTGCTGAAAGGTATAGGTAGATACACTGTGTGTCATATAAAAAACAGAGGCTTTAAGTGCTAAATAGGACCCAACCTTAACTTTGGGTCTACAGTGGCTCTAGTGTAGTAATCTAGAAGGTGGCTCATACAGCAATACAGCTGGGCAGAGAAAGGTATTCTTTTTCACAGAGGAATGCAATATTTTGAAATTTACTTTTATTCAATTCATTCATTGGAGCAAAACCCAAGATTTGAAATTCTTCCTGAAAGAGAATGGAGCCCCAACTCCACAGCAGTCTATCTGGGACCCCAGGACTTCTAGGGTTCATGGCTCTAAGTTGGAGGCAGTCAGCCAGGCAGGCTGCCAAGGAGCTGGGTGGAAAAGCTGGCAGCAAACTTGATTGACAGGGTTCTGAAGGACCTCTGCCTGGCTGCTGGAGTAACTTAGTCAAAATCAAACCATCTCCGCAAATCTGTTACATTTCAACAAATGGGTTAATTCTGAAAACACGTTTCATCAGAATTTTTCCAACCACCTCTATACATTTGGTTTTTATATTTATACAGAAGATATGCTGGGAGTTATTGTTACTACCACTGCTGCACGCTGGTATGTCCAAGGCAAAATGGTTAATACTGACTGGAAATATTTCAGTTTAATTCTAGTATCAGAGGGGTAGCTGTGTTAGTCAGGATCTGTAAAAGCAGCAAAGAATCCTGTGGCACCTTATAGACTAACAGACATTTTGGAGCATGAGCTTTCGTGGGTGAATACCCACTTCGTCAGACGCAGGTAGTGGAAATTTCCAGGGGCAGGTATATATATGCTAGCAAGCAAGCTAGAGATAACGAGGTTAGTTCAATCAGGGAGGATGAGGCCCTGTTCTAGCAGTTGAGGTGTGAAAACCAAGGGAGGAGAAACTGGTTCTGTAGTTGGCAAGCCATTCACAGTCTTTGTTTAATCCTGAGCTGATGGTGTCAAATTTGCAGATGAACTGAAGCTCAGCAGTTTCTCTTTGCAGTCTGGTCCTGAAGTTTTTTTGCTGCAGGATGGCCACCTTAAGGTCTGCTATAGTGTGGCCAGGGAGGTTGAAGTGCTCTCCTACAGGTTTTTGTATATTGCCATTCCTGATATCTGATTTGTGTCCATTTATCCTTTTCCGTAGTGACTGTCCAGTTTGGCCGATGTACATAGCAGAGGGGCATTGCTGGCATATGATGGCGTATATTACATTGGTGGACGTGCAGGTGAATGAACCAGTGATGGTATGGCTGATCTGGTTAGGTCCTATGATGGTGTCGCTGGTGTAGATATGTGGGCAGAGTTGGCATCGAGGTTTGTTGCATGGATTGGTTCCTGAGCTAGAGTTACTATGGTGCGGTGTGCAGTTGCTGGTGAGAATACGTTTCAGGTTGGCAGGTTGTCTGTGGGCAAGGATTGGCCTGCCACCCAAGGCCTGTGAAAGTGTGGGATCATTGTCCAGGATGGGTTGTAGATCCCTGATGATGCGTTGGAGGGGTTTTAGCTGGGGGCTGTATGTGATGGCCAGTGGAGTCCTGTTGGTTTCTTTCTTGGGTTTGTCTTGCAGTAGGAGGCTTCTGGGTACACGTCTGGCTCTGTTGATCTGTTTCCTAATTTCCTCGTGCGGGTATTGTAGTTTTGAGAATGCTTGGTGGAGATTTTGTAGGTGTTGGTCTCTGTCTGAGGGGTTAGAGCAGATGCGGTTGTACCTCAGTGCTTGGCTGTAGACAATGGATCGTGTGATGTGCCCGGGATGGAAGCTGGAGGCATGAAGGTAGGCATAGCGGTCGGTAGGTTTTCGATATAGGGTGGTGTTAATGTGACCATCACTTATTTGCACCGTGGTGTCTAGAAAGTGGACCTCCCGTGTAGATTGGTCCAGGCTGAGGTTGATGGTGGGGTGGAAGTTGTTGAAATCGTGGTGGAATTTTTCTAGAGTCTCCTTCCCATGGGTCCAGATGATGAAGATGTCATCAATGTAACGTAGTTAGAGATGGGGCGTGAGTGGACGAGAGCTGAGGAAGCGTTGTTCCAGGTCAGCCATAAAAATATTGGCGTATTGTGGGGCCATGCGGGTGCCCATAGCAGTGCCACTGATCTGGAGGTATATATTGTCATCAAACTTGAAATAGTTGTGTGTGAGTATAAAGGCACAGAGCTCAGCAGCCAGTTGTGCTGTGGCATCATCAGGGATACTGTTCCTAACAGCTTGTATTCCATCTGTGTGTGGGATGTTTGTGTAGAGAGCCTCTACATCCATGGTGGCTAGGATGGTGTTTTCTGGGAGGTGACCAATGCGTTGTAGTTTCCTCAGGAAATCAGTGGTGTCACGGAGATAGCTGGGAGTGCTGGTGGCATAGGGTCTGAGTAGAGAGTCCACATATCCAGACAGTCCTTCAGTGAGAGTGCCAATGCCCGAGATGATGGGGCGTCCAGGATTTCCGGGTTTGTGGATCTTGGGTAGTAGATAGAATAACCCTGGTCGGGGCTCTAAGGGTATGTTGATTTGTTCCGGTGTTAGTGTAGAGAGTGTCCTGAGTAGATGGTGCAGTTTCTTAGTGTATTCCTCAGTGGGATCTGAGGGAAGTGGCCTGTAGAATTTTGTATTGGAGAGTTGTCTGGCGGCCTCCTTTTGGTAGTCAGACCTGTTCATGATGACAACAGCACCTCCTTTATCAGCCTCTTTGATGATAATGTCAGGGTGGTTTCTGAGGCTGTGGATGGCATTGCGTTCTGCACGACTTAGGTTATGAGGCAAGCGGTGTTGTTTTTCCACGATTTCTGCCTGTGCACGTCGGCGGAAGCATTCAATGTATAGGTCCAGACTGTCATTTCGACCCTCAGGAGGAGTCCATGTGGAGTTCTTCTTCTTGTGCTGTTGGTGGGAGGGTACCTGTGTATCAGTGCGCTGTTCAGTGTTGTCCTGAAAGTATTCTTTGAGTCGGAGACGGCGAAAGTAGGCTTCCAGATCGCCGCAGAACTGTATCATGTTGGTGGGGGTGGCAGGGCAGAAAGAGAATCCCCGAGATAGGACAGACTTTTCTTCTGGGCTGAGTGTGTAGTTGGATAGATTGACAGATTAATTCTAGCCACTCAATTAAATTCTTTGATCAATTTACTCTGCTTATATTCCCACACCAGGTGACTTTTTTTGTCTGGCAGTGTAATCAGAAGCAACTTACTCTTAATTCAATTTCTAATAGTATACTGGAAATAAGAGGTAATATGGATCTGACAGCAGCTCTATAGTTGAAATCATATTTGGCATCCAATCTATGTATACTTTTGAAAGGTCTTCAGGGTTGATTATCATCATCTCAGGGATAATGAGAATTATTTTAAGATCATTGACTCAAATTCATCCTCATTTGTGAAGAATTGAAGTGCTAGATCTTTGATTTAGGTATAGCCTGCAATCATTACAGGGTTCTACCTTGCATCTTCACTGCTCTTTTGCAATTTCTTGATATTGTATGTAGTTTCTTATCACATCATGAAGTGTATCTCTGCATTGTACAGAACCATCATCATACACACTGCAGTTTTGGCTATTGAGCAGATGAACGTTTCACTAGCGCATAGAATTCTGTAACCTCAGAGTCCACCATCTAGGACTCATAACTAACAGTCACAACAGCAATCAATAGAAGAATTGAATATTCTGGGGGCTTTCCTGCCTCACTGTCCCCTCTTATCCTCTCTTATATGACAGGATTTCCCCCCAGTACTGGCTCTGCATCAAATAGCTGCTGCTCCATTTCAGTTTTTTTTGTGGACACTTTCATTTTTACTTGCAATAAATATGATGAAAAAGACATTGTGAGGCCAGGAAAGCAGGGCACAAGGATTCCAAAAATGAAGTAGAGGTACAACCAAACATTGTAGTCTGATCATGCTGCTTGATATATTTATTTTAGATGGAACTCTGTTTCAGAGGAGCGAGAGGTCACATGTGACTGCTGAATCAGTTTACCAAACTGCAAAATTGTGTAGCTTAGGGCTTGTCTGCATGGTGTGAATTCTAGTTCGCACCACTAAGGCCTGGTCTACACTACAAAGTTTGGTCAATGTAAGCTGCCTTGCATTGACCTAGTTGTAAATGTGTCTACACTTAAATTTGTCTTCCACAGATGCAATCTCCCATTATGCCAACATGGTAACACCACCTTCCCATCTGATGTTGAACCATGGTTAATTTATTGAGGTTGAAGCAGCATGAAGATAAACACTGTGTTACCTATGTTGACCCTAACAGTCCTCCAGCAGTTGTCTCACAATGCCTGACAATCGCTGCTCTGGTCACAATTGTGAATTCTGCTGTTTAGGAATCATGGAGACTGAAGGCCCCCCTTTAAAACTGTAAATTTTCAAATGCCTTTTCATGATTGTCCAGCTCGCCAAGAACACCTAGCATCTCTCCACTGTTATGTGCAACTTCCCAGCTGACCATGCCAGCTACATGTTCCAGATGCGCTCTGGAGTAGGCAGGAGATATTGGATCTCCAGGGCCTGTGGGGAGAAGAGGTTGTGCAAGCACAGCTATGGACCAGCTGTAGAAACATGGACATCTACAAGCAGATTTCATGGGGGATGCAGGAGATCAGGGATCAGCAGCAGTGCTGTGTGAAAGAGAAGGAACTGCAGCAGGCATATCAGAAGGCCAGTACCAAGCTGCAGACCTGCCACTTTTTCAAAGTTGCATGCCATACTTGGTGGAGACCCCACCATGGATACCTCAGAGGAATCCAAGTCACAGGTCCCTGGCATGAACAGCAAGAACAAGGAGAGGTGGAGGAGGAGGATGGGGGACATCCAACTGGGGAATCCAGCTATGCTGCAATCCAGTCAGTCCTAGCAGCTGAGCATGGGTGAGCCTGATGCAGGGGAAGGAACGTTGAGTAAGTGTGCAAATTTATTTCCCTTTACACTGATGGTGCCCCCAACACAGTTTTCATTATTTTACTCATACTAGAGGAGGTAGCAGTAAAATAGAGAACTAGAGTTGTCTGCTTTTTCATTGCCTGAGAGAGTTAGGCAGGGGTGGGGGAAAAGGGGAAGGAACAGTTTGTTTATGTATACAGGTATGTCCTTGAATCCTTCTGAGAGATCTCAATGAAGCTTTCATGGAGGTACTCTGCAATGCTCACCCAAAGATTTCGAGGGATGGCAGCCTTATTTCTTCCCCCAGAAGGACCATTCCCACTCCAGTTAGTGATAACGTTGGCAGGGTTGCAGTAAATGGGTTAGCAGCATACAAGCCCGGCATCTTTGGGATGCCAGTAGTAGCTGTGCTCTCTATGCCTTTGTTACCTTCAGGAGTGAGATATCAGTTAAAATCACCGCTGCCTCTGGGCAGTGGTGCCAGTATGCAATGCTATTGCCCTAGAATCATTGTTTCATGCAACTGAGCAATTCCCTGCTTATATCCCTCATGCCTGGCAGGCTGTACTTACCATGGCTGGAGCTGTGAATGGTGCCATGCACAAGCCTTCTGACACAAGTGTCAATAATCATGTCGTGTTTAATACTTTAGGGGAGCAAAGAAGGTTGTTCTCAGGGCTGGCTCCAGCATTTTTTCCACCCCAAGCGGCGGAAAGAAAAAAAAAAGCCGCGATTGGTAGCACTTTGGTGGCAGCTCTACCATGCCACTTCATTCTTCTGCGGCAATTCGGCAGCAGGCCCTTCCCTCCGAGAGGGACTGAGGGACCTGCAGCCAAATTGCTGCCAAACAGCCCCTTTTCGTTGGTCACCCCAAGCACGTGCTTGCTGCACTGGTGCCTGGAGCTGGCCCTGGGAGTTCTGAATCTTAACTTTCACTTTCTGTTAAGACTATACTGACAATGGTACCTCTGTATGTTTTATCTGTAGCTTCTGCCGTTATAGCTTTGAGGGGTTCTCCCTCCACAACTGCAGAACACCAGAGTCAGAAAAGGAGGAGAAAGAAGCAGACTTGGGATAACATGTTCAACAAGATCCTGAGAGCCAGTGCTGCATCAGCTCACAAACAAAGGGCCAGGAGGATGAATATTGTAGACTATATGAAGAAGGAAAGTGCAGACAGAAAAGCCCAGGAGTCCCAGCTGCAAAAGGTGAGAAAGATGCACCAAGACATAATGGAGCTTCTCCATCAGCAAACACAGGTGTTGCGGGCTCTTGTGGACCTACAGATTCAACAATCCCATACTTGTCTCCTTGTGCAGTCCATGGTGAAGTCCATTTTAGCATCTTCCTACACTCCCTGAACATTGCATGTGGCATCAGGTGCCACATCACTACTGCTATCACTCCACCTAGGGGGACATTAGGGACAAACACAGCTTCATTTATGCTGACTTGTGATAGACACAACTGATATATGTGTAGCTAAAATGGATATGAATGTTCCTTCCCCTTTAAACTCTGTTCCATAATTTATTAAGGTGTTAATGTATTTGCTTTTAACTTGCACAGAATTTTTGAAGTGTTTTTGTTACTCAATACAACTCTATTGTTTGGAAAATAATTTTTACTAGTTCCTTTGACAGGGTGGATTAGGCCCAGAGGCCCCCTGTTGGAGGCCTCAGGGTCCTGCCACACCTTGTCCCAGATAGGAGCAGAAATGAAGTCCTCCAAGCAGCCTAGAGTGGCTGCAGGGGAAACAGTCAGTCAGAGGGGCTGCAGGATCAGTCAGTCAGGAGTCAGAAGAGCCATATAAAAAGGAGCAGCAGAGACAGAGTCAGTCAGTTGCTTCCTGGAGCTGTAAGAGAGAGGATCATGCTCTTGGATGGCTAAAAGCACATCAGGACTGTGGACAGCTCAGTGCGGGCAGGGACTCAGGGAGAAATGAAGGATCTGCTGGCTGGCTGTTGTGACTGAGTAAGGACTGAGTCCAGGGAGGGCTGCAGGAAGACAGTGTCTCCAGGGAGGAAGCCCTAGAGGTACATTCCCATACCAGGGCCGGGAGAAGGTAAAGACTGTATGCCTTGGAAGGGATTTGTTCTGTTCCACCTATAGATGGTGTGTGTGTCTCAGCTGGAGGGCTGTGTTGCTGAAGAAACCATCGACCAATGTGGGGTGCTCGTGGGAGGTGGGTGCTACCCCATTCCACAAACTGAGCGACTGCAGGCACTTGCACTAAACTGGGGGGTGCTCGTGAGAGGTGGGTGCTGAACTTGTTATAGTGCCCAATATATGCTGCAGAATGGCCGGCAGTATTGAAGGCACCCACTTAACTTGTGATTATGCACTTTGACACAACTCATAGGATCAGTGACAAACATAATGTAATTATCATAAATTTACAGCAAGCATCACAAAATTAGTAGGTGCATTATCAATGTTACATTTATAGATGTGTGTTAGAATATAGATAAGCAGGACTGCCTGTAAAGGCCTATACTTTAAGAATGTAGATGTATTTTTATTACTTAGCTAGTTATAGAGGTATAAAACAAAGAATCAAAATCACAAGTCTGCCTGTGTATGGGCCTTCTCTCACTAGGATAGTCTGAGGCCTTGTTCTTAGGCTAAGGCCTTTGGCTAAGCAGCAGGGGAAACGTATGGTCACATCCTCATATTCCAAACCAGTCACATTGAAATAAGGTGGTATTGGGCTGTTAGGAATACAATCCTGTCCTGGTAGTGCCTATCACCACCAGATAAAGATGGTTTTTAAAAAAAAACAACAAAAAACGTAGTTTGATAGCATCCTGTCTGGCAAGAAATCACTTACCAATGGTTGTGGCTGTGAAACCCTAATTTCTCTATTGTTTTATCTTTATGGCCCCCACTTTTCTATTGTTAATCTGTCTGGTCCTCTAATTGTTTCTGTCTGCTGTATAATCAATGTTGCTAGGTGTAAGTTAATTAGGGTAGTGGGATATAATTGGTTAGAGAATTGTTACAATATGCTAGGATTGGTTAGATAGATTTCGGTAAAATGATTGGTTAAGGCATCACTGAGACTATTACTATATAAACTGGGGTCAAACAGGAAGTAGGTAGGGAAATTGGAATCATGCTTGCTGGAAATTAACCCCAATAAACATTGCATTGTCTGTACTTTGGACTTCTGGTCTTTTGCTGCTTGTTGTCTGCATGGCAAGAACTAGGGAAGTGGGAGAGTGGAGGGAAAGCCCTCTAACAATGTGCACCAAGCACTACACAATTCCTAACAGGCCCCCAAACTGCGGGGCCAGCTAGAGCACAGTACACCACAACACATTACTGTGGCTTGCTGTTAAAGTGCTCATTCAAACCCTCCCTGAGCTTCATAGTCCTGCGTTGTGCTCTTCTGATAACCCTTGTGTCTGGCTGCTCAAACTCAGCAGACAACCGCTGCTCTCCACCCAGCAGGAACTTTCCCCCTTCGCTTCACAGATATTATGCAGGATGCAGCAGGTGACTATAACCATTGAGATATTTTTCTTACAGAGATCCAATCTTGCGAGTTAATAAGGCTAGTGCCCTTGCAATCTACCAAAAGCACATTGCACTGTCATTCTACACCTACAGAGCTCGTAGTTGAATATTTCCTTGGTGCTGTTGAGGTGGCCAGTTTACAGCTACATGAGCAAGGAGTAAACTAGATTCCCCAGGATCACTGTTGGTATTTCAACATTGCCAGAGGAAATCTTCCCATTAGGAAAGAGAGTCCCTATTTGTAGTTTTCTGAATAGTCCTATATTCTTAAATATACAAGTGTCATGCACCTTCCCTGAACAACCAACACTGCTATCGGTGAAGCATCCCCTGCGATCTACCAGTACTTGCAAAACCATAGAACGATAGTTATGTTAATGTTCTCTGTGGCAAGGTGGTCTGGTGCCAAAAAGGGATATGCGTGCTGTCTGTTGGTATACTTAAGTTCAGAAACCCTATTGCTGCAAATAAATCCATTACGTCCTGCATGTTGCCAAAAGTCACAATCCTGTGTAGCAGGAGACAACTAATTGCCCTACACATTTGCATGACAATGGCCCTTTTACTGTGGATTTTCCAACTGCAAAATAATTTCCTGCTGACACGTAGCAATCCGGTGTTGCAAGTTTCCACAGTATGATTGCCAATCGCTTCTCCACTGTCAGTGCAGTTCTCATTCTTGTGTCCGCTATGCTGGAGGGCTGGGGTGAGTTCGGCACACAGATCCAGGAATGTTTGGCAGCTGCTGCTTATCATCCCAAACCTGTATTATGATGTGATCTGACCAGTTAGTGCTTGTTTCCTAAGCCCAGAAGCAGTGCTACAACTTGTATAGCTGCTCTATGAATGCCACCAATAACCTTGAATTGGTTCTTGCTGTGTTCCACAGCAATCTCCCCTCCAGAAAATTGTCATGTTCCCTGTGGCTCTTCCAGTTCTGCAAATACAGGATGATTGTGAGTCCTGTGCTTGAAATGCTCATGGCAGTAGTGCAAAGCTGTGCAGACTCCATGCCCTGTCAGCAATGGCAGACAGTGACAAATTCTGCATGGGTTTGTGGGATTAAAAATAGGTGCAAAAAATTATGGGAGTGAGATGGCATTATGGAGTGGAGAAAGTTACATAATGGGAACTTGACCCTGCCATCCAAGTCATCCCTGCATAACTTGTTTCTGCCCCACCATGCATTGCCAAAACTTTCCAAAACACAATGTGTGAAGAATGGGGGACAGTTGCACACTGGGATACCTAGCCACGGTGCACCTCACTGTGCATCAAAATGAGCACTGAATATGCAGGCATCCAAGCATGCACACAGCCAAGTGAGATACTAACTGCAGCAGCCTTATGCTGACATAATTTATGTTGGCAAAAGTTTGTAGTGTAGATGTGCTGTAACCATGCTTGTGGAGCTTGCTGACACACACTAAAAGTTCCTTAATGTGCATTGACATAGTACAGTTTGAAATGGAACTACATAAATGCACACTAGAGAACTTTCAGTGTGCAGCAGGGGGTCCACACAGACAGTTAGTGCGTGACACACTAGTGCATACTAGAATTTATACCCCAGCTGGTGTGTGCTAATGCACCATGTAGAAAAGCCTTTAGACTCCAATTATTCGCAGTTGGACTCTTTGATCTACTTATAATCAAACAGCAATATGTGAATGCAAAGAAGTTTAGGACAGAAGGTGTAAATTAAAAAGTTTGTCGTGCTTTAACTTAGACATTCTTACACCCCTGTTAGTTGCTTTTCTTGTTACATTCTCTTCTGTCCCCTCAGTTTGTGATTTATGCTAGCTTAGACTCCTGTCACTCAGTGGGCCAAATTCAGAGTTATTGTGCAAGGTGTATGAGTGCAAGTCTTCATACCTAAGTCTAAATCTGAAGCGGCTCAGTTCTCCATACTGTTACACTTGTTTTAAGCAAGTGCAACTGCTCTGATAATCAATAGCATTACATCAGCATAAACTTAATACAATGGAGTGAGGATTGCTTTGAGGGACTCTGACAAATTTATCTTGGTAGCTGTCTGCCAGGAGGAAGTTGTTGCCCATTTTACTGTTTGGAGATGGGAAGGGAGGACCAAACATGAATCTTGCACTGGATCTAAAAGAAGAAAGAATTGCGTTCATCCTGATCTCTCGTCTCCAGGAATTAAAGAAGCCTAGGACGCTCTAGTGAGACTGCTCCATTTCCTAGATAGGCCCCAGTGTGAAGCTCACCAATCAGCCACAGCTGCGGTAATTGGTTATGCAGGGATAGGCGGTCACCAAGATCACTTTGTGCCTGATAATTTAGGTACTCAGGATCATGACATGCAGGTGAATGATTTAGAATTTTGCCTCCAATCTTTGTTTGCAAAATGCTTGTGAGAAGATCTTGAAATTCTTGAATTGTTGTTCTTCAGAATTGTTCATGAATTTCTTCCTTTGGTATGAATAGCACACATCTCATTGTGGTTGTTTGATATTCAGATTTAGAAATGTGCTGTGTTGGCTAGTTACAGAAGTCAAGTGATACTGTGCTAGAAAAACTGGAGTGCTGTAATGTTTGTGGGAAAGTGAACACAAAGTGAGCACAACTGATGTTCGTATTTATTTGAACTCAAAATTAATATTCATAGCAACTTTTTCCTCCATTGTATGGTTAGCCCAATATAATTTAAATAAACATTGGAGTTGGGTGAGGAGAACATGCAGAGCACCATTGCTGTTTTCTCTCACCTATTCTTTATCTTTTGGCAGTTGGCTGCAGCATGACGGGCAGTTGCAACTTCCACATAGCCTTCACATTGTACCCACACCAAGAACATAAGAATGGCCATATTGGGTCAGACCAATGGTCCATCTTGCCCAGTATCCTGTCTTCTGACAGTGGCCAATGCCAGGTGCTTCAGAGGGAATGAACACAACAGGTAATCGTCAAGTGATGAACTCCCTGTTGCCCATTCCCAGCTTCTGTAATCTAATCTCCGAACACAAAAAGTATGGATCACTATGCCTAAATCTGCAAGACAAAGCAAGCAGTGAATATTTTTAGCAAGCTGGAGCCGCATTCTAGCTGGTAAAGTTTATTGGAGCATCCATAGGGGGGCCCTGAGACACTACAGTACCTTAACTATTGGCAAGCAGATGCCCTCTTCTGTGGGCAACTAATTGCTAGTTCTACCAGATCCTCCAAGTACTTTCCTTTTTTGATTAGTATTCTCTCTATTTTATCCTAATACAACTCGAGCCAGCTATTTTTCATCCAGAGTTCAAATTCCACCCCCACCTGTTGAAACAGTAAAACAGCTGGGAGACAATATCGGTCATTCTTGAAGAAGGGAAGGGTCAGCATGGTGTTAGCCTGTTGATAGCACTGTAATACATGGGGTCTAACAATTTCCTCTAGTGGCTTTATATAGATCAAGAGAGGAAAACAGGACTTAGCCCTGTGCAATCCCACTGCAGATAGCTTTCAGGGAAGAGGAGCAGCTCCTCATTACAACTTTTTGGGTTCTGTCAGAGAAAAACAACTGTTGCCCACCTGACGTGACTGTCTGTTCCATCAAAGTCTCATAGGCAAGTCAATAGTCCTGTATCTCTTGACTGACTGACTGGTGTCAAAATCTGCAGAGAGCTCAAGCAAGCATTATCATGGATGCTTTGCCTAAAGCCACAGGGTGATAATCTGTCGCCACAATCAGCACCATCTCTGTACCAGAGAACAACTTGCTTTTTGTTCTCTTATGTTTTATACTGAGTGCCAGGTTGCTCAATTTGGGGGAGAATCATCTTAGATGAGGAAAGCACATGAAGAATGGAAAATGCCAGCAATTTGACACTGGCATTGATTGCTGTTGCTTATCAATCAAGAGAATTTATATGTCCAGCCACACTGGTAGATCTGAGATGCAGAATCAATATTTACATATGTTTTTTATTCTAGACTTTGGCCAGAAATGCAAATCTGAAGCTACCACATTGTCAAATAATGTATTCTGTGTAGCAAATTGCAATCCCAAGGGTCTGATATATTAAAATGACCCAGAGTTCATTTGAAATGTGTTAATAATAAAATAATGGCAATGTCATAATTATTATAGAATACATTCTTAAATATGTTATGTGAAATCCCACAGTCCTCTGTGCAACACCCACCATCTTCCTGACTGCTTAATGAGTGGTTGAGAGTTACAGTGCCTCCATCTTGTGGCAAACCTGAGGAATAGATCTTTCTTAGTATTCTCCCAAAATGCAGTCCAAAAACATATAATCTGTATGATTATACAGATCTTCCCAGGTATAGGACCTGATCCCACAGCCCTTAGCAGGGCAAAACCTCCTCTGACTTTTCTCAGATTCCATTTTGCATTTTCAGCTAGGGCTATCCTTTCTCCATCTGACCTGTTCATTCTGTCGGGCTGACAGCAGAAAGAATTTGCCTTTCCTTAAGGAGTCAGGGAGGCATTATGCTTCTATAAAGTGATAGTTCATACTGTAAATGAATGATAGTATTTAGGTCTCCAGAATTCTAACTACTTATACATACCTGTCACAGCAGACACTCTTAATTACCATAATCCCATTGCACTATTAAATATTTTTTCTTAAAGCTAAAACATCAAAGCATAAGTCTTCAGTTACCTCAGTTGACTACTAGCATGGATACAGATTTAACGTGTGTGTGCGCATGAGTGTGTATTTGCATGCACACCTCTCTTCATTTTAAAATGCAATTGCTCAACTTGAGTGAGTGCCACATGACAACAAAAGCTTTGCACTCTCCCAGGAAGAGAGCCTTGTGATTGGTGCTGTACAGAACACAGAAGACAACCAGTTTTTTTCTTCATTCTATTTCAGACAGACTCTACAGTTCAGACTCTTACATACTAGGTTATCGGTTGAAGGTCTAAGCTCAATGTGGGGCAGATATGTCACGTTTTATTTGGTTTTGACAGTTTTCTCTTTGAGGTTCTGTCCTGAAATGCTGCTTTGAAGCAGCATGTTTTGAATATAGAAAGGATGCGGTTTGGAGGACAAGCCAGCTCTGTTGTTGAGAAGGTCCCTTCTCCAAGTGTTCTCGTGCACAAGAGCGGGCTTTAGTAGATGGACTCTCACAGACAGACTGTACTCCTTGCTCACTATGGACTTTATCTCCCTGGATGGAGGGAAACAAGCCATCTGTATTGGATAGGTTTCTTATGATGTCAGCATAGCCTCTATTGAATAGCTCTGCAGTTGTTCCCTCCCCATCTCTGCAGGGTCAGTGGGATGAGGAAACTTAATCAGAAATGTAAAGTGGAGATGGGGAAGTCATTTATTTGGGGCATGGCTCTCCACTCCTTTCGAGCGCAGCTGAGATAATGTGGATGGAAGGCTGGTTGTAGCTCTTTGATTCAAGTGCCAGGATTTGGGGAAAAAATATCGAAAATGTATAAAAGGCCCACATCTTTATGAAAAATGGAACAGTCTGATAGTCATTTTTTCACAAAAAGTCTTTCCGTTGAAAAGGGCTTAAAAAAAAAAAGGGTGAAAAAATAATTCATAAAATTTTGACCAGCTCTGCTAGAGAGCAAGGAAATACTAAGTTATGGGATATTTCGTAATCATTCCTTAATGGCCACGCAGCCGGCCACGTAACACTGACAGTGGCAGACTGTACTATCCCAAGGAACTTCCTCCTGCTTCTAGCTGATAAGGGAACAAGGCCGGCTCTAGGATTTTTGCCACCCCAAGCAAAAAAAATGTTGGCTGCCCCCCCTTCCCCCGGCCCCACCTCAACTCCATCCCTTCCGAACCCCATCCCCAAATTCCCAGTCCCGCCTCCTCCCCCGGGTGTGCCGCATCCCTCCCTCCATTGCTTCCTGGGGGCCTCCTGCGACCTCCCACCCTAGCTCACCTCCGCTCCGCCTGCTCCCCTGGGTGTGCTGCCGCTCTGCTTCTCCCCCCTCCCTCTGAGGCGAGGACGGGCAGAGAAGCAGAGCAGCAGTGCGTTCAGGGGAGCAGGCGGAGCAGAGGTGAGCTAGGGTGGGGGGGGTGCAGGAAGTAATGAGGGGTAGAGGAACTGCTCTCCGCTCCAGCTCACCTTTACTCCACCACCACCGCCTCCCCCGAGTGCCCGCCGCTTGGCTTCTCCTCCCTCCCACACTTGCTGCACAAAACAGCTGTTTTGCGTGCAGCAAGCCTGGGAGGGAGGGGGGGGGAGAAGCGAAGCAGCAGCGGAGGTGGAGCAGAGGCGAGCTGGAGTGGTGGGGGCACTTTTTCTCCATGCCTCAGGATTGGCACCAATGATGGTTGGCACCAGAATGCCGCCCCTAGAAATGTGCTGCCCAAGCACCTGCTTGTTTTGCTGGTGCCTGGAGCCAGCCCTGTAAGGGAACATGCAACACGTTAATCTTTCATGTAGGATTGTGCCACATCCATCCATGGAGTAAGCTCATCTAATTCAATGGAGTTGAGATGAGGATGAATTTGGTCCACCATCTATATTTTGCAGACAGTACATGTATTGACCTGGCCTGAGGGGGGTGGTACTTGAATTACCATGAGTCATCAGCGCCTGCTTTGGTTTTGCCCACATATTGCCATTGAGGCAAACACTCAGCTCAATAGTAAACCTAGCCCTCTCCATCCACCATGTTTTCCCTCATTTACTTGCTCATATATGCAGTCCTTGCACTGTCAGTGCCTTCTGTACTTGCCATCTTCAAACTGTGAGTTATAAGTTACTCTTGTACTTAGCACAGTGTCTGCATATGGACTCCAAAACATGCATAAACTTTGTCCCTGGGTACAGCATGCTGATTCTTGCCTTGACCATGTCTCATCCACATAAAACATATAGATAATATGCACATGTAGTGTGAGAAACATGGAAGAGAATGTGAGCAGTGTCTGGCCAGGAGTATTTAAAAGCCGTGTGACAAGCAAATATGAGCAAGAGACTATAGCTTTATTTAATTCTGAAATGAATAATCACAGATTTCCAGAACATATTTACCCTGTTTTCATAATTCTCTGTTCTGAGGTCCCACAGGGAAAACAACAGGGTACCTCAGCATGAAACTAGTTTGATATTAGTTATGGTTCAGGTTGCCTACAAGCTACACATATTTTCCCCAATCTAAAGCCTCAGTTCTGCATAGACTTATGCATGTGCATAATTTTACTCGTGAATAGTCCCAGTGCAGCTCAGTATTGCTCAATATTTAAAGGTAGGCAAATAAGTATGTGTTTGGAGGACTGGGGCCTATGTTTTCACCTTGTTCTTTTCAAGGAAATTGGACACATGAATAATAGAACCGTTTAGATAATACTTAGACCTGCTATGAGTGTAGGGGACTGGCTAGATAACTTCTTGAGGTCCCTTCCAGTCCTGCAATTCTATGATTCTAACAGGAAAATGGTCTGAGAGGGAAAAGAGATATAACAGAGAATCTGAAAATCCCACTTTCATGTACTGTATGTGCTTCTATGTTGAGCTCTTTCATAATCTGCAGAATGCTTTTCATGTAATCATCTCTGGCAAGCACAGTAGAATTGAAATTTATATTGGCAGTGTCCCATGGCAGGTTCAATGGACACAGTAGCATTTAGAAGTAACTTTATTAATGAAAATGATGATAAATAAAAATTGCATTTATTTTTGTCCTGCAAGCACCTTAGAGTTGACCCTAAGCTTTTGGAGAATATATACTTGCCTCACTCTACCTTTTTGTCACCATCATGTGGTGGGACTCAATAGCACTGATACAAAGAGAAGAGGGCTTCTCTAATAATTTATCTACATTATAGATTGATTCCTGTGTATTCTGTTCCTTTCTTTTTTTTAAGTGAATTTCCTTGAAATCCATCTATTTGTAATATAAATCCTTAGTGAATTTTGAACATTCTTTCATTAAATGTTAATATTTTCAAGAAGATTGTATGCCTCATGCTGAAAAATTTATTGCCTTCTTCATAGGTTTAACAAAATGTTATTTCTTTGCTTTTTCACCTAAGGTTCAATGCCACTTGCACATTTTAATTAAATAAAATAAATACCAATATTACCATTTCAAATATGATTTAATCAGACATTTTGAATATTAAATATTGTTCTCTTATTCAAGTTAGATCATACCACAGGACATTAAAACACAACATACAATTTCTAGTTTTGATTTAACTCACTTTCAAATACTGAGTTTGCATAAATTATATATAGGAGCCAATTTAGTTCCAGATCCTAAGGTGTGCTGAGAACTTACAATTTCCATGGAGGGCAGCTGAAGTTTTAGTATTTACCTCAGTGGGATCAGAAACATACCCTCAATATGAATTGCTTCCTATGTTTATACTTTACACTTTTGGATTTCAAGACCAGAGTAGACAGAAGTCTAGACTAGTGAAGAACTTAGGAGAAAAAAAGAATTAATTATTTAGTCAAATTCACCTGGAAAGATAGTGCATTTGATACTATCAGGCACGGTTGAGTTCTCTTTCCTCTTCTAATTGTATCTTATTCTCATTGTTAAAGAATTCCTCATCCCAAGCTAGTCTATTATTTCTGGAACTTATAGAAAGGTTAGTGAGTCTCCAGAGTTGTGATTACTTTTTCTAGTTGACATTTATTGATCTCATTACCTTCATGCTCATATTTCAATTTTTTTTTCATTTTGTTACCATTTCAAAGATGACAGAAATGCTGCAGTACTCACTCTGTTAGAACTGTATGTAATTAAAATTTGTACACAGTGTTTCATCAGAACTTCACTGTCAAAACCTCAGCATGTGTTGTTTACAAATTAGATTGTTATAATTAGAACCCAAAATTACTGCAAAAATAATAACTGAATTTATATTGAACTAAGCATCTATTTTATTTTTGCTCTTCAGTACTGTGACACCCTTGACCACAAAGCAAGTTGTCACTGTAATATACTTAGGATGAAATTCACCACTGTGCAGAAGCCAGCAGAAGTTCACTTAAGCCATCTTTTGAGATTGTAAATTGGAATTACAAGGGGAGCTGTTCTTCTAGCCCTCTGCACAGAGGAGAATTTCACTCTCTGATCTGATCACTCATTTGTTTTCCTGTTTTCAATTATTACTGAAATTTTTACATCATTGCAAAAGTCTATCTCCTCCCCTGTTCCACTCCTAGGCACAATGAAATTCTACGATTATCCTGGAATAATGAAAGAGAGAGTAGCATTTCAATTGATTTAGATGGAATGTCGGATGTTAAAGCCCTTTACCTATTTTAGTAGGCAAAACGTCATAATACATGGAGAAAACAAATCTTAGTTTATTTGTCTTCCTTAGATAATAGATTAAGGTGTCAGAAGCTTAAAACTATTGTTTCATAGACTAATAATATAAGGATATTCATATTCATTTAGTATCAGAATTATGAAGGATGCTAACTGACAAAACTGCTGTCAACCTAAAATTTCTCTGGTGTCTGATATCCTTCTTTGTAAAAGCTCTTTAATGGTTGTCTGCTGATGCACTATCAAGGACAGCTGATAAAATGCTGGCACCATGATACTTGCATAACTAACATGGTGGTCTTCTGATGGTGCAAAATAAAATCTTCTATAAAAATATAGGGATGCTGTAGGTTGTGCGGTAGTCCAAGTGGTGCCTGAGTAAACATCTAGTTAAATGGATGTGAGTTTTGTTGATTAAATATAGTCTCTAGTGGAAGTTTGCCAATATCACCTCCCCCTCCACAACCCCAAAATGATAGTTCAGTGTGATTGACAGTCACTGCTAAAGGGAAGCAAGGACTGGAATAGCAAAGGTACTTTGATGGAGTTGTGGGGGGAGCATTCCAGTGTCAGGGGAAGGGGAGAGCAGGAAATAAGCAGGCGTGGAGATTTATGGACATTTTAAGCCTTTTTCATAATAAAGAGCATTATATTTGGCTGTATATTGATTCCAGATTTTAAAATATCTCTGTCCCTTCCTGGCTGAGGGAGAGAAACATAAGCTAGATTTATTATTGGCTGTTTAGGAGAAAATTTAATGTAAAGTCTGCTATCGTGTTCACACGAAATAGTTGTTTGCTCATTTTCAGGCCTCTGGCCGGAGGCATTTGGTGAACTGCCATGTGAAGTGCCCACTCATAAAGAAGTGGATGGTCCCCCTTCACTGACACATCTTGCTTCCTGTAGCTGGAATATATGTGAACTGTTGCCACAAGAGTGGCAGAAAAGTCATGTGCTTTGCATCTTCAGCATTCTTCCTCCACCATCTTCTCCACTCCTTTTCCTGAGTTGCATTCTTGTGATCTTAGTGAAAAGTGCTGCACCTTCTTTACTGGCAAACATGACTCCTGAGTCCTTCATAAACATTATGGGCACTAGGACCGGCGCCAGTGTTTTTGGCACCCTAGGCGCACGGCCATTTCGCCACCCCGTACGCTGCTCCCGTGGCTCTGGGGGAGCTGCCGCAGGCGTGCCTGCAGGAGGTCCACCGGAGCTGCGGGACCAGCGGACCGTCCACAGGAATGCCTGCGGAAGGTCAATCGGAGCCGTCTGCTGCCCCCCCCGGCAAAATGCCACCCCCCAATAATCCTGGCGCCCTAGGCGATTGCCTAGGTGGCCTAAATGGAAGTGCCGGCCCTGATGGGCACTATGTCTAGTTAAAGTCCCCTGAACCTCAGGCTGTAACCTTTTAAACTTTTAATAGGCAGCAGGTTTAAAACAAATAAAAGGAAGTTCTTCTTCTCGCAGCGCACAGTCAACTTGTGGAACTCCTTACCTGAGTTGGTTGTGAAGGCTAGGACTATAACAGCGTTTGAAAGGGAACTGGATAAATTAATGGTGGTTAAGTCCATAAATGGCTATTAGCCAGGATGGTTAAGGAATGGTGTCCCTAGCCTCTATTTGTCAGAGGGTGGAGATGGATGGCAGGAGAGAGATCACTTGATCATTGCCTGTTAGGTTCACTCCCTCTGGGGCACCTGGCATTGGCCACTGTTGGTAGACAGGATACTGGGCTAGATGGACCTTTAGTCTGACCCGGTATGGCCATTCTTATGTTCTTAAACTAACTTGTGTGAGTGTGGACAATTTGTGGGTGTCTTATGGCAGGGCAACACGGATGATGACTAAAATGTCAAGGTAAAGTAAAACTCGGTGCCAGTCAAATGGGGACAATATTGTGAATATTAGAGCAGTATGAATCCAAATAGATGAATATGTGCCATCTTGACCATGTAACATAAATATCAATGCAAATAATACCAGGGGAGGAAGAGATCGAGTGCCCTAACCTCTGGGAAAAAGCCAAAGGAAGGAAGTCTTCATCATTCCATTGTGTAGGCAGGTTTTGCTCTACTGTGGAACAGTTAGGGAGTTCTGGCCCCGGAGAGGATCTATTAGAGCAGGGGAGGGCAAATTATGGCCCGTGGGCCGGATCTGGCCTATAGGATTGCCAGCCCCGTGGCACAGTGGGGCTAAGGCAGGCCCCCTACCTGCCCTGGCCCCTTGCCACTCCCGGAAGTCACTGGCACCACATCCCTATGGCCCCCAGGGTTGGGGGAGGGGGGCAGAGGGCTCTGTATGCTGCCCTCAGTTTCAGGTACCGACCCCCACAGCTCCCATTGGCCAGGAACGGGGAACTGTGGCCAATGGGAGCTTTAGAGGTGGTACCGCAGCTGAGGGCAGCACATGATGGAGCTGCCTGCCCCATCCCACCCCCAGAAGCCGCTGCAGAATGTGCTGGCCACTTCTGGGAGCAGCGCAGGGACAGGGCAAACAGGGAGCCTGCCTTAACCCCACTGCAGGCCTCTGCCACCCTGGAGCCATTCGAGGTAAGCTGAAACCTGCACCCCAAGCCCCAGCCCTGAGCCCCCAATCCTCTGCCTTGAGCCCCGTCACACCCCAAACCCTGCCCTGAGCCCCCTCCCACACTCCACACCCCCTGCTCTGAGCCCTCTCCTGCACCCCACACCCCTCCTTCACCCCAACTCCCTGCCCTTAGCCCCCTGATGTACCCCATACCCCTCCTGCACCCCAACCCCTTGCCCTGAGCCCCTTCCTGCACACCGTACCCACTCCCACACCCCGCACTCCTTCCTGCACCCCAATCCCCTGCCTCAGCTTTACATTCATGTCCCTGCATAGAATTTCCCCACACAGATTTTGCCCTTGGGCCAGAATAATTTGCCCACCCTGGTAGCCAAGTACCCCCTGATGATAGTTATTCTTGGTGCACTCCTTAAAATTCTGTGTGGGGGGTCAATGCACAACATGGATGCGTTGGTCATCTGCTTCAATGCTTACCTGGTTAGCTGTAGCGATTGTTCACCATTTGGTCCATTCCTCTGAGGCTGCAAGGGCTTGATGGGCTGAGAGTCCAATGTCAGAGAAAACTTGATGCACCCATGTAATAGGGGATCTGCCTCTGGACTGCCTCCACCCCTCGTTTGGTAGAATTTCATCCCAGATGTTACCAGCCACCCATAAAATGGTTTTCACTGGAACATCTTGTGCCATGCTTGCAACATATCTGAAAAGTGTAAGAATCCATCTGTGGACAATAGCCCCAGTAGTATGTAGACTGGAGTGACCATAAAATCTACCCTACAAATGAAATTATTCAAATTTATGCCCAATTTACGACATTGGCATTTTGTGTGGAAAACCTCCAGCTTTGCCCAGTCTGAGCAGCATAGTGTCTGTTTCACAACTATCCAACAGTACGGAGAGGATACAGCTTGAATAGATCTTGAACTTGATTGTCGTGCCAAGATGCTGATGACTCCATATTGGTTGTAAATGACCCATGGCAAATGCTGCGATGCCAATCTGGTGGAGAACCTCCATGTGAGAGTTGGAGGAACTGGTGAGTAGAGAACCGAAATAGGAAAAGCTGGAGAATGCTTTGACAGTTTCATTATTCAAAGAGATTGGAGTCATGGATGGACTTGATCCTAGATGTGTGCAGCTTTCTCTTTGACCATAAAATATATAGGCCAACCTTAGCCAACTCCTCCTCCATTAGCTGGAGTATCTTGCAAAACCTGTCAGGGCTCTGTACTAGAAAGAACAACGTTATCGGCATAGTCATGGTCTGAGAGCAAGAAATCACTGATTTTAATGCTTATGGACCTGATGGAATGCTACCTTATGAAATCCATTTCCCAACAAAAGAGTGCAGGGGTCAAGACGCAGCCCTGCCTAACACCAGATTTAAAAAGTGTGCTGGTCACTCAAGTTAATATAACCTGATTTTAATTTAACTCTTTGACATAGTCTTCCTGGGATAAGGAGGAGATGTCACCTTCCCTGTACTTCCACAGTTTTTTTTCTCTGCATAATATGGGAAAGCTAAGAGTAACAGCTTAGACAACATTTCCTTCAGTTTACATCTAAGCTTTAATGTCATTTTAATAGAGTTGTTTTGCATTTAACATTCAGTTCTAGTTCCTCATTCATATGGACAAGAATAAAATAAAGCAGCTTTATGCAGTTTTTCGATATCCAGCCCATCAGCACATACATAGTTTGCTAATACAAGGAGACT
Source organism: Chelonoidis abingdonii (assembly GCF_003597395.2). Lineage (NCBI taxonomy): Eukaryota > Metazoa > Chordata > Testudines > Testudinidae > Chelonoidis > Chelonoidis abingdonii. Next base: position 46,202,719 of record NC_133770.1, read on the forward strand.
GAACAGAGTAAAGACCATCACAGAGAAATCAAAATTTGAGTTCCCTCTCTTAAAGATGTCTTTCTAATGAAATTTTCTTTGTGGAATTTACTATTAGGCAAATGTAATATAAAGAGAGATATTGAAATGCAGAGCATGTTCATTCTTCATAAAGAGATTGATGTATTAAATATTTATGCAAACATATTAAATTGGCCAGTGTATGAAAACATTACTACATCTTCATCACTTTCACATCTACAATTTTCACACCAGTGGCTACATATTATTCTTTATCTTTTCCTAATTCAGCTAAACAACACAACTAACAGTGATGAGAAATCAATGAATACTACTACTTAATGGAAAAAAGAGAAGATCTTTATATCAGTGGACAGTATTACCCACTGGAAATATTGGACTTTTGCTAAGGCTGGTGTGGGGTCCTTAACTGCTCACTGGTGTGAAGGGATTTATTCAGCATTCTTCTGAAAATAATAGATGATTAACTGTTCAATACTGAGCTGGTTAAGAAATGACCAATTTGAGTGGCTATATTATATTTAACACTTTCTGTGTTAAATTTTTTATTTAATTAACTAGTCTTCACAGTAGTCTTGTGAGTAAAGTACCATCTGATGCAAAGTAGCTTCCCAAAGCCACAGAAAAGATTCCATGTCACAGCAGAGTTAGAAATTAAGTGTGTGAATTACATTCTCAGTCAGCTACACAAACTACTACACTTGACCCCTCTCAAAGTCAGGGGGAGTTTGGGGCTCATAAAGAATAAGCCTATTACTCTCCTGCTTTAGTACAACCATCGTACAGATGTGGCATTTTACCAACTACGGAATGAATTGCAAGCTGTAATATATACATTGATTAGTCAGCACTTGTGGATTTCCAAAAGCTCCACCCATGGTAAAGTGATGTCAGTTTACACAGTAACCAAAGACTTCTGGGGGCATATCCCAGTGGGGCATTCTTTGCACTGCTTTAAACTGAGCTGCTCTTTAATTTCTTTCCTAGGGAATTATGGGATGACTTGTCTATCCTTTCTGGGCACTAGAAGGAAATGTGTGAAGGCACAGGAGGAATAGTGGCACTTGAGTGGAACTAGCCTGGATCCCTGCAGACAGATCATGTTAACTGCTGCTGAGTTGTGCTCACTCGGGATTTAGCCTATAGCCCCTAAGGGACCAGCTAACTTGAGTTAAAAGTGTGTGGATAGAATTTGAGTTGGGAACAACACTTGAGTTAACTTTTCAGTGAAGATAAACACTTTTATGTAGGTAGCTAACTTCAGACATAAGTTTGAAAATTTTGGTCTAACCTTTCTGTCTTAGCTTCTTCTTATTCAGGCAAAACTGACTTCAATGAGAATTTTGCTTGAATAAGGATTTCAGGATCTGATTCTGTAAAACGGAGATAATAATAATACCTCTCAAGAGACTGTAAGGATTAATTAATGTTTATAAAGCAATTTCAAGGTAATAAATGCTAAGTGCACTTATTAATAATACCAATCCTGTGTAAATTGAGTGGACAGATGAGCTGGAGAACATTTCATTATTCCAGTTAACATTCCAGACAGATGACCTGATTCTCTGCTTCCTTGCATTTAGAGAAGTCACTTACACATCTGCAAAGGGAGCACTGGGTAGGTGTAAAATGTTACCAAAGCAGAATAGTAGTATTTTACACCAACTTACACAGCTGGAAGTGACAACACATGGTCCAAGTCAGTGAAGAATTAGGCCCAGAGAATATAAAGTATCTTGCATATAATTGAGAATCATAATTCTGGATTACCTGTGATTAATGAAAGGAAGGCACAGTACCTCGAGAGCCTTGATGTACTGTTCAGAGACTGACAATTTCTAGTTGTTCCATTTAACAACTATTAATCTCATTTCCTTATGATTGTATCCACCAAGTTGTTCATAAAATAGATCCAGCTAGTAATATTTATTATTCCCCTGATCTTGCAGTTGGAATGAGCCTAAAATGATTTTTAGTTATCAAAATACAGCAGGGTCACTTGAGCCCTTCCCAGGTGGACAAAACATATTCCTTGCACACAACCTCAGTGTATGAACTGGCAAAGCTTTGTGAGGCTTGAGGAGGAAAATATTCTCCCTGTCCTACCAGGCCATGAAGCTACTGCACATCCACTGCTACATGTTCAAGGTTGTAGCTCCTTAAGTAGGTGGTATGGGTTAACCAATCCAGCTGTGTAATTGCCACCCACCAAACCCTCTGCCTTCTAGAGTGGAAAGAGTACAGGTCTCTGGTGTGCAGATGGTGTGAACTACTCTGTATCCTCTCTTTAACTTCACAGTGGAATTGCACCACTTCCACAGTGTGGGAGGCTGTTCATGGCACTTTATTGGATTGAAGGAATTTGGCCTTCTGTGTGGGTCTTTGACGGGCCCTTAAATTGCTTTCATGATCTGGAAAATGAGAATTGTATCATGGAGAATCAATGACTCACAAAGCAAATTTACTCAGTTTGCAGCTTAGAAAGATGTTTTTCTAACTGCCAGACCTGCAAACTCAGCCTTGCACTCAAGCTGCAGGCCAAAATTCTACTTGAAGTTACATCTTTGCAACACTACTGTTTGAAATAGAGTTGCAAAGAAATACATTAGGGAAGAATTAGCTCTGCAATTGGAATGTGGTTAACAATTCTGTTAATTGGGTGTATAAATCATAAAAAGAATGAATAATTTCTGGCTCACTCTCACAGCTCTGTTAGCTCTGGAGCTAACAGGAGAAAAATAGTAAAAACATATTTTTGTCACTAGCCAAAAAGGATGTGATCCTGAGTTTACACACAAATCAGGTCATTTGCACATATCACTTTCCATAGTAGAACCACATTCGAAAAACTGTGGCTCAATCTTGCTTCCATTAAAGCCAATGATAGTTTTGACATTGATTTCAGCTGCAGTTCAACTTGGTCCCACGGTCTGGTTTGTTTTGTAAAAATATTCATGGGCTTAAGCCACTTTTCCCAATATAAAATATATAAATATTAATGGACCCAAATATAGGATTTTCATGTGTATGCTTGACCAGTATTCCTCTCCACCCACACCCCCAGTAACTGACAGTATGCTGACTAGTTGTCACTCTTCACCCCAGGATACCTGAATTTCACTAATTCTCTATGCCTATAGTTTTATAATCACTTAGTGTTTCTCATCCTAAAGGATCCCCTATGTAAATGTACAATATTATTGTTTCTGTATTGTTAATTTTTATGTTCTAAAAGTTGCTATTTAAGACTCTTTTTAAGGCTCAGGCAGCCCTACTTTGTTCTCTAAGTGTGTGTGTGTATATATATATATATATATATATATGTATGTATCTATATATTCAAATCTATTGTTAGATATGTGAAATGTTTTCAAGTATGTTCAATCAAGATTATATAGGACATGAATAACTTATTAACACTATTTAACTGAGACAGTCAAAGCAGGAGAGTTGAACTGTCATAGCCATTTGATCTTCTAAGTTTTGAGATCCTTATTACAGAATTTGTCTTGTGCAAAAGAAATATATACCTTCAGAATCCTAAACTAGAATTTGCCAGGTGACTCCTTTAATTTTCTATATTTGGAAATATAGAGGATCTTACTGGGTTTGTAAAGGAAGGATTTCTAAGCAGTTTCTACTTATACTGGATATTTAAAATATAGAACACTACTCTGGAAACAAAAATGCAGCTTACAGATAATTACTAACACTACATGCTTTATATTTTTAATGAACTAGCTGAATTACAGTTCATCTGCAGAGACAATGCTTATCTATTGATGAAATGAAGCTGAGTTTGCATAGCAAGCTAGGAGATTTATGGTGAGTGTATGTTGCAAAGAGGAAAGTGACAACCTGTTTTAGCTGCCTAATATAGGAAACATTTCATTCTTATAGCACTATGTAAATTATTTAGGTTTTAAGTTACACCACCCACCAAAACTCCTGAGCTTTTGGGAGGAGAGTACAGAGGGAGGGAGATCATGACAAGGGCAGAGACAGAAGTTGGGGAGATTTCCATGCAGACTTTTGCTCAACTGTGAGACACGTGCAGGTTTAGCCTCTCTCATCATTGTCCCCTTTAAATCTGTCGTTCTTGTCAACAGTGGAGGCATTGGCAGGACTCTTTCATTCTCGTAGCTGGCTGCTGGGAGACGATCATTCATCCCTCCCCAGTCCAGCCAGGGCGGAGGAGAAAGCCTAATTTCTGCTGCGGGGGCCCGGGCTGCTACACCAGGTGACTGCAGCCAGGAATTTCCCTCCGTCTCAGGCAGCCCGAGTCTAAGCCCACCTCCGAAGCAGCCTGGCTCCCGGCTGGTTTTTGCTTTCCAGGGAAGGGCCTATTGCACTTCAGCGCCACTCCTCGGGTCGGAATGGCTGGGAGCCCATCGTGTCCCCCTTTAATACTGCACCTCGGACAGTGCTGGGGGGCTTGAGGCGCTCAGTCCTAGCCAGCTGGGGAGCTGTGGCGGGCGGCTGCCTTCAGCCTGGGGGGAGGGGTGAGAGGGGGCGGGGAGACAGGCAGGGACAGGGAGGCTGAGAGGACCGTGCCGGTCCTGAGCAGAGGAGCTGGGGCAAGGCGCTGGGCCGAGGATGGTGCCGGCGCTCAGGGGCTCCTCGCAGGCTGACCCCGTTACGCAGGGGCCAGCCGCGGCCGTGCTACCCCCGCCTGCGGGCGCCTCTCCCGCCGCTGTCCCCGCTGCTCAGAGCCCGCCCGGCAGCACAGCGGCGAAGGGCAGCTCCCACCTGCTGCCTCGCTCGCGGG
>NC_133770.1:46207576-46359655 GCF_003597395.2 Chelonoidis abingdonii
GCCGCCCCCGCGCTCAGGCGCTGGCCGAAGCGGCGGCGGCACGTGAAGGACTTTGGTGCCCGGGACCCGGAGCCAGCGCGGTGCAGGCAGCGCCCCGCCGGGTGGCGGGACCGGCCATGAGGACCGGCTGCCTCGGAGAACCCCCTGCCTGGCTTGCGCCTGCCGGTGCCCGCGGCTGGGGGGTGCGGGACTAGCGAGCGAGGTGCCGCCCCCGGCCTGGAAGTTGCGCCCTGCCCTGGTTCCTGGCGGAGCTACCGGAGCCCCGCGGACCAGCATGCGGGCTGGCCGCCTCCCGGCTCCCCTCGCTGCGCTCGGGCTGCCGCTGCTGCCCTCGGCGCATCCTGCTGCCGCCGGCAGCTGTGAGGCGAGCGCTGCGGGAGAGCGAGACGCGTCGCTGGGGGAGAGGTCGCCGCCGCTTCACGCTGGCGGTGTCCCCAGCGGGGGTAGCACTTGCTGCTGCTGCTGAGGAGGGGCCAGTCCGCGTTTCCCCCCCGCAAGCAGCGCACGGCGGGACTGAGCCCCTGCCCTGTCCTCAGCCCGCCCGGACCCGCATGGCGTGCTACCTGGTCATCAGCTCCAGGCATCTCAGCAACGGGCACTACCGTGGCATTAAAGGAGTCTTCAGGGGACCGCTCTGCAAGAAAGGCGCTCACTCCCCGGTAACTGGCATTGCTCATTCCCTTACACTCAGGTAGACACACCAAGGGGGGGAGGGGGAGGATGGGGGTCACCAAGATCGTGTATCAACACACAAGCGCGCACGGGGGGGTGCGCAGGGTGTCTCTGTACCGCTCTGCCTAGGCACGAGCGAGAGTCGGTCATCTGGGTGTTTTAGAGAGATTTGCTGGTTCTGTCACTCTGGCTCTGTGTGCCACTTGGAAAAGTTTCTCCCGAGACAGTTATTTGTGGTGTGAGCGGCTGAGATTAAGGGGGTTTGCAGCGGCTCTGTTGCTTTGATGGAGAGGGGAAAAGATTTCCCCCTTAACGCTTTGTAGCCTGGTGACACAAACTGAAAGCTGTTAGGTTATTTTTGTAGATGGCTGATGAGTTGCAGCAGCTTCTTGTTTTACAGAAAAGTTAGCCGATGAGATGAGGCGCTGTAACGTTTGCCTGATCAGCTTCAAGTGTAATGGTTTAGTAGATTCTGCAGTGTGTAGATACGGAGAGGAATGCCCAACCTTTTATTTGTTTTCCTGTCTGTTAAAACTAAACTTGCATGTCACATCTGTTTGACTTTGGGGTAGAAGCACTATCTATCAAGATCAATCCTGGAAGACCATATAGAATTTATCAAGATTTGGGAAAGGTTGCTAAAAATATAGACTGTGAAGATATTTAAACAAAACATTTTTGGGTTGCTAAAAAGCATTTTATACCATAGTATCTGTCTTGGTAGGTGATCTTAAAGATAAAGATGTATTCATGGGACTGCAGGTTTGGTTCCCCTTCATTTAGAGTGCTATAGAAATAAGGTAGAGAATCATGTCAAGAGAAGGTACTCTAGGTCTGATTCTGGTTGTTGCTTGTTAGTTATAAGAATAACTGACTAGAATGCATAGTATCTTTTATCAGAGAGGTAGCCCTGTTAGTCTGGATCTGTAAAAGCAGCAAAGAATCCTGTGGCACCTTATAGACTAATAGTTAGTCTATAAGGTGCCACAGGATTCTTTGCTGCTTTCATAGTATCTTTGTATGCTTTAATCTGAATAATTATGGTGACATCATTATTTTTAAGTTGATCAGTGACTGAAATGTAATTGTTCCATTCACAAACCTATTAAAGCTGAAGGTGTAAACTACATATGAATACTGAAGCTCAGAGAACATAAACAGAGCTTATCATTACAGTACACTGCTAGTGTACAGTAAGTGAAATCCTGTCCCCACCGATGTCCTGGCAAAACTCTCATTGACTTAACTAGGGCCAGATTTCCCTCTACTGATATGTATCAGTCTGTACTTTAGAAAATGCAGGTGTAATTAAAGTCCCCGCTTCCTATTTATTTCATAATTCAAAAACAATTCAATAGAGTCATCTGAATAATAATTCCATATATAACTGAAATCTACACAGTGTAAGAGGGCAGAGTGCTGAGACCTCACATGTGGGGATTTTATTTCCATTGCTTTATTTTTATCACACAGTATAGTAAAACTGCTGGTATGGTATTCACCATAGTCTAATACTTTTTGAACTGTTTCAGGATCTCTGACTTAAGTGCCTGATCCAAACCTCTTTGGAGTCAGTGGAAGTCTTTGGATTAGGCCTTAAATATTTGTGTGTGTGTGTGTGTGTATATATATTTTCCTTATACAGTGAGCTTGATTTTATTCTCACGTACACAGGTTCACACCAGTATGTCTATTGATTTCATTGGAGCTTCTCCTGGCTTACATCACTGCTAGTAATAGCAGAATCAAGCTCACAGTATTTCATGTAAAACTCTGTAACAGAAGATCTTGTTAAAATCCTCAGTAACAATTTAACTCTGCTTATAACTGCATGTACAAATGAATTGTCTCTGTGTGCATGAAATATGCATATTTGTATGTGGCATGCAACAGAGAAATAGAAAACACATATGGATTTTTTTCTCTTACTTTTCAATTATAGATTATCTAATATCCATAGTAAATGTGTCTTCCAAACTACTTTGATAGAGTTCTAATATATAGGCTCAATTCTGCATTTCTTGCACATATGCATTCCTGGCACAAGGTGTTAGAACTCTATGAATAGATTATTTGTGGTGTATTTAAAATGATGTTTCTGTCCAAGTTATAAAGATAGGTAAAAAGTGGTGAATACCCTTTCCACCCACTCCCCGCAAAGGATCCAATATTCTCTAAGTGGGAGAGAGATAAAATGTTTACAGTTAAACTTTAGTAGGACTTTCCTTGTATTCAATTTATCAGAGCTCAAATTGGAAAAAAGTAATTGGAAATATGTACCCTAAACTTATAGTTGGAATATACTATTTCCCTCTGTTTTCAACTTGTGTCTCTTTCTTTCAGCCTACAACCCTACACAGTGGGGTATGATATCAGTCCTCTGAATCTGGGCACCAAATGAAATAAATGTAACATTTTTATTTCTCATTAGCATATAATTCCTTTGAGATAATCATGTAAGATTGTTTGGGAACTCAGGAGTAACTTTTGTTTTGATACAAGTATCAGACAGCAAAACAGGCACTTTAAACAAAAATAATTTAAAAATAAATAGTTTAAAAAATTATTTGGTGTTTCTCTCGCTTCCTCTGTCTGTAAATCCAAGTGCCTTAGTAATCATGCGCCCCACTGTACAGGGATCAGTGGGAGAGAAAAGGTCCCATTTGTGTCCCCTTTCCAACATGTAAAGACAAAAACTCCCGTTTCTGGACTCACGGGCCATAAGAGTTAAAGCTGTGAAAACTGTATATCTAGGAATGCTATCACTGGGACAGGACTGAATCTTGCCAGTCCTGACCCTTCATCGAATAACTACAAGGGGAAATTCCACATTTGGAGGGAAAGAAGATTTTTCCAACAGGGATGATTTTCAATGGCTTCTCTTTGAACCTGCTCAGGGTTTTGGAAGGTTAGATCAGGGGTTCACATTTCTCAATCTTTTTCTCTCTGAGGCCCACCGCAACATACTATAAAAACTCCATGGCCCACCTGTGCCACCATGACTGGTTTTCTGCATGTAAAAGCATTAGAGGGTAGCAAGTAGTGCAATTGCCTGGGGCCCCATACCACAGGGGCCCCCACAAAGCTATGTTGCTCAGGCTTTGGCTTTAGCCCTGGGTGGTGAGACTCAAGGACCTGGGCTTCAGCTCCATCAATTGGGGCTTTGGCTTTCTGGCCTGGGCCCCAGTGAGTCTAATGCTGGTCCTACTTGGCAGACCCCCTGAAACCTGCTTGCGGCCCCCCCGGGGGGCCCGGACCCCTGGTTGAGAACCGCTGGATTAGACTAAGTCATGGGGAGATGGCTTAGTAGGCAAGATTCAGTCCTGTCCCAGTGATAGCATGCATGTGATGAAGTGGGCATTCACCCACGAAAGCTTATGCTCCAATACATCTGTTAGTCTTTAAGGTGCCACAGGACTCTTTGTTGCTGTAAATAATAATGTACAATTACTTTTTATTAATTGTCAGAGGGGTAGCCGTGTTAGTCTGGATCTGTAAAAGCAGCAGAGAATCCTGTGGCACCTTATAAACTAACAGACGTTTTGGAGCATGAGCTTTCGTGGGTGAATACCCACTTCGTCAGATGCATGTAGTGGAAATATCCAAGGGCAGTAATTGTCTAGCAAGCAAGCTAGAGATATGGGTTAGTTCATCATTTGGGAGGATGAGGCCTGATTCTAGCAACTGGAGGTGTGGAAACCAAGAGAGGAGAAAAACTGGTTCTGTTAGTTGCAACCCTCACATCTTGTTCAATCTGCGAGCTGATGGTGTCAATTCCAGATGACGAAGCCAGCGAGAATCCTGTGTGACCTTATAGACTACAGACGTTTTGGAGCGTGAGTTGCGTGGGTGAATACCGACTTCGCAGACGCGGTGAGGAAGCCTAGCAGTTCTCTTTGAGTCTGGTCCTGAAGATTTTTTTGCTGCAGGATGGCACCTAGGTCGCTATAGTGTGGCCAGGAGCGTGAAGTGCTCCTACAGTTTTTGTATATGCCATTTCCTAATGTCGATTTGGTCCATTATATCCTTTTTCCTGAGAACTTCCAGTTTGGCGAGTGTTACATAGCAGAGGGGCACTGCTGGCCATATGGGCGTATATTACATTGGTGGACGTGCAGGTAATGACACCGGGTGATGGTGTGGCTGATCGTAGGTCCTGGATGTGTCGCTGGTGTAAGATATGTGGGCCGAGAGTGTGGGCATCGAGGTTTATGTTGGCGATTGGGTTCCTGAGCTGGAGTACGTGGTTGCGCGTATGAGTGCCTGGTGAGAATACGTTCAGGTTGGCGGGTTGTCTGTGGGCAAGAGTTGGCCTGCCACCCAAGGCCTGTGAAAGTGTGGGATCGTTGTCCAGGATGGGTTGTAGATCCCTGATGATGCGTTGGAGGGGTTTTAGCTGGGGGCTGTATGTGATGGCCAGTGGAGTCCTGTTGGTTTCTTTCTTCGGTTTCTTCTACATTTTTATTAATGTACACCATGAAGTGTATAGGATATGTAACATTGCTGAGTTAATGTTGGGAGTAACCTTAAGTCTTGAATTTCTGTACTTCTGAGTGCTTAATTTCTGAATCTGAATGTTGCATTAACACTATTTTTTTTACACTTAATCTGAGAGTCTCTGTTTTAAGTATCAGAGGGGTAGCTGTGTTAGTCTGGATCTGTAGAAAGTGACAGAGAGTCCTGTGGCACCTTATAGACTAACAGACATATTGGAGCATAAGCTTTCCTGGGTGAATACCACGCATCCGACGAAGTGGGTATTCACCCACAAAAGTTTATGCTCCAGTACATCTGTTAGTCTGTTAGGTGCCACAGGACTCTGTCTGTTTTAGGTGGAAACATTGAACCAAACTTTAACTACAGAGTAATAACTAGTACCTACATAATTACATCTGTGGTCACTCAAGGCCAAGACTGGCTCACTTTACCCACATAAAACTCCAATTTACTCCAGTGTAATTATTCATAAGTAAAATTACTCATATCTTTAAAGTATTTGGAGGATTGAAACCTTCCTTGTAATCTACATTATAACCTGGAATGATGATAAAAGACCATGGACTTCTTTTAGACAAACATGTTAGAAGTTACTAGTTGCTAAATTAGGTACTACTTCAGTATCGTATTTAGGAAGCAGTGGTAATGTAGATTTACCTATGGGTAGCTACATAACTATAACTTCATCCTTATTGATCATCAGCTCTATCTAGATTGAAATTGTATAAAACTTAGAGGTGAACAGAAAAAAGCATCTGTGTATATTATAACATTACTGATGCAAATTTCTCTATACCAAGGGTTAGTGCCTGTAAGACTTACCAAACACATTTTAGTGCTTAGAAATATTATCCAATATTAGTTATGATTTAAAGTTTCAGAAGGGAAGTTTTGAGCATGAGACATTTATGTCTTCTGTACTATACTGTACTTGTGATTTTATTTAATAACTCCAAATTTAACTTTGAAAACTATAGGTTTATGTCTTGTGGTAATTTTTTATGGCAATAGTCTTGAATATGCAATATTTATAATTTTTACTGTTTAAGCAATCCTAGGTTGATAAAGTACAGGCTATCTCATGCATGAGTCTACATAGTCTTTAATGTATAATGTGTACCTTTCTATATTTAAAGAGTTCTGTATTAACAGACCATGAAATGTCAGTAGACTTAAGGCTATGCTTTCAGAAATGAGAACAGTAGTGAATATTTTAAATACCTTTATCAAATTTCATGGCTATGTGAACAAGGGTTTCTCAGACTGGATTCTTTCATAGTATTTATTTAGTGTATTTTGCTATTGTACAGTAAGCAAATCCAGCCTCTCCTCCATGTCTGTAGAAGGTCCTATGGCATAATGAGTGTGGCAATATCTGGGAGACTACTAGTAGATGTGCATTCTGTCTGTGTAGAGGAAGGTGATATGGCGTTTATTCAGGGGAGGGGCAGTGGCATAGGATCTGCACTATAATGGTTTGTCTGCCCCCCACCATCCCTCGTCTTAGGGGAAGGGGGCTATGTAAGGACCTTCAAATATGGAAGTAAAAGTGTGGGCTATGGAAGTACTGGTGAGGATTTTAGCAGAAGTGGAGTGGACTCAGTAGCACACATCATGGAGTTGTATATGGTCAGTGTTCTAGAGGCAGTACAGGTATATTAATGGACACAAAGAATGTGGGAAATCCACAGAATTTCAGATTCAAGTATGATGCCAAGCTGATGGAAAATAATGAGTGGTCTGAACAGAGGAGAGAAATATCTTGCCCAAGAGCAGCACTTCTGTCTTTAAGATATTTAGTCTTTCTGACTTTAGCTGGAATAACTTAGGTTTTGAGCCTTTCATGTGTAGGTGGTAGGAAATTTTCTAATAAGACTTCTCTTAGCTAAATGCAATGAGATCCAAACACTAAATCAAGCATTTACAGGGGATTTGTGACACTCTGGAGGACTTTTATGGCCTAGAATAGATTACATTGATCAATGCACTGTATGTAGTTTCTTCATCTGTGACAGATATACTGTGATACTGATCTGCGGCCAACCCTCTCAGAAAGTCATCCTGTCAGGTCTCACGGGGCTTAGCAGGGTTGGAGAGGGTAATTACTTGGATATGAAACTTCCAAGAAGAACTCAGGCTTCTTGAGGAAGTGGTGCTGGTGATTCAGCTGGTTCTCTTCCCTCTGAATCAGTTCTCAGCCAAAGCTGTTAGTTTGCACTATGCTGTTTGAGGGTTTTCAGATACATACTTCAGTTTATATCTCAAAGTTTATATTACTTATATTACAGTTTATATCTCAAAGTTTATATTACTTTATATTACTTTTATATTAAAAAATTACTTGGTATTTTTGCAAAAAGAGTTAAATCCAATGTCCTAGCCAAATTTCAACTTCTTCAATAAATTTCCCTGCAGCTTCAATTGATTTCAGTATTTTTCACCTCCTTTCCCCGTCCTGTTTTGTAGTAAAGGCTAAAGGGCTGGTATATTACATTTCAACAGTGGCTTCATTTCACCAATATGCAAAGTGAATTCTCAGTTCTAAAAGTCTAAATTTTCAAAAATGTGTGTCTCATTCTGTTAGCAGAGGTTAGAGTTGGCATATGCACTGTTGTTCCAATAATTAAAAAAATAAAAATAATTCAGACATACTTAGAAATAATATAAGATGGCCACAGGCACAGAAGCAGGTACAATAAGAACTCTACAACTGACTCATCTCCCCGTCCCTCTGTGTAGCAAGTAGCAACAGTGGGAGTTTTAAAAACGTCTCAAGAAGTAGGAGGTGATGTGAGGATTGTGGAATTAGGGACACCAGGTACAAAACAGCAGGGTAGGGTCAGGTCACTGGTAGCTCTCAATTTTCCCTTACTGGGGAGCTTACTTTGGACCTGAACAAAGAAAGTGCCTTTTCATGGCCACCATGAAGGAGGGATCTGCACCAAGCACAACTATGGGGCACACTAAGAAAGCAAGTTAAGGGCCAGGCAGTTGTCCAACACACAGTATATGAAATTAGAAATAGATGGTGGCTGCTGGAAAGGAGGGACCCCCCTGAGAGATGCAATTGTGAGTAGTAGCTGGCAAGCCACGTAGCCAGTATATCTCTCAGCATAAACACATCATCCCACAATGCTCTGTCCCCTTAGCAGTTCTGACAGCAATGAAAATGAGTCTGCTGTTTGCTCTGCCATAGAAACCATTGGGGACATACTATAGGCACAGAAATATAAAATAAAACTTTTGGTTAAAAAAAAGGAAAAAACAATGAACTGACAGCTGCAACAAATAAACTGACTTGTACAGTTTCTTCTTTAGCTTCTGTGAAAAGACAGGATAAATGGAATCAAAGTTACAAAATAATCAAAAAGCAACAAAACAGGGAGGTAAAAACAGAAAATGGTACTTACATTCCTCTGTGACAAAAGTCTCAGGAGCAGTAGACTGTGGCCACCTGCCAGGAAACCCTCCTCCCTCTCTAGAATGAAAGCATACAGCACACTTGCAAAACTATGCACTTTTGTAGGCATAGATGCAATAACTAGGTAAAATCACGCCCACATACATCTAGGTATTTCTAAACTTGTCACTTCAGACATTTTACACATCAGAGGTTTTCCTGCGTCTCCTACTGACTTGTGCTGTATTTCCTACAAATTCTAACACTTCTACCCCTTTTGGGAGCATAAACAGTCATGCAGCCCACTCACTGAACTTCACAGGTGAAATGATTTCCTGCTTTTTCAATTCTTCTTGCTGCCCTTCTATGAGTTCCTGCAAAGCATAAGGAACAGGACAGGCCTTTTAGAAAGGCATAAATGCATTTTTAGCCACATGCAGCTTTGTTGTTATACCTTTTATTAACCCTGTATGTGTGTTATATAGAGCTTTATAATTTATTTTTAATTCTGTCACTGGATTCAACACATTGTGCATGGCATTACAGTCCAATTTAACCTTCTTCAGCCAATGTCTGCTATCAGCAAAGGGCCATTTCCTTGATCCACAATTGATGGTAATGATAAGCAGGTGTATTTATGTTTTGACATGTTCTCCTGCCATCCTAATACTTTTATTGTTCCCTGATTATTGTTTTGTAAAATTAGATTAGCTTCTCTCAGTTTTGCATCAATAAATATTTGTTTCTTCAGAAATCACAGGTATTGTTATCCTTGTATCCACTTCTTCTCAGACTTTCAATTCATGTATATTCACACTCACCCCACCATTTCAGTTCAGTTTATTCTGCGTTACATACAGTTTTGAGAAATGATATAGAATGAAGAGGCACAGTTTCTGAAGTCGGCCATTCCTCAAGTAGCTAGGTTGGTGGTTCACTCTGGTAAGCATTAATTAGTTCTTCTCAGCACGCTCCTTTTTGAACTGTTGTGGCGCATTTCAGGCCTGGGCGGCTTGCTGTCCCTTCTTACCATGGCTCCTACACTATAGCTTGTTGAAGAAACAGTGCTCTGTTTCTCCAGCAACACATCCATTTTGCTTATCTGGGATGTCATGGACTATATAGTCATCTTTGTCCATGGACTGGACTTTGCTCCCTTCACGTGGAAAACTGACAGAGGTGCTTTCTCAAAGTATAGAGAATTTTTCCCTATGCCATTCAAGACTACAGCAAGTGAGTAACTTTACTTATGTGAGTAGTCTCATTTCAGGATAAGATCTTTTGTATGAACAGTGCTCAGTAGCCTCTCTTTAATTCAGGTTTCCTTATCCCAAGAACAAATGATTTGTAAGGGCTTCTTGTAAAAAGTTATGACCAAAAAAAAAAAAATAATGGATTTTTAAGACTGGCTAGAATGCAGAGATATTTTTCTCTTTTCATTTAGTTTATTTGATAGAATTTATTTCTTTCAGCTACAAGATTTGTGTTTGGCACGTAATGCTTGTTAAGCACCTTTAAGTCCTCGTGTTCCATCTCACCTAGTTCTTGTGGGGAAACATACTTTGAGAACTGGAAATGTCACTTTTCTCACCAGTGTTAGGATATCTGGTGAGGAGGCAGGAGAAGAGAGGTAGAGCTGTTAGGATTTTTTTTTTCCGTATGGAAAATTGTGTCTTTTTGGTGAAAAATCAAAAACTGGAAAATTTAAATGCTGAAATGAAACTGCCTCATGGGAGTTTCAGTTCAGTTGCCTTATTCTCCCACTCTCCTATTTAAGATCTGGTTCCTCTCTGAACTTCATCTCACATGATGCCCACATTCTCCTCTCCTTGTGAGGGGAGATGGTGTATCATGGGAATCACAATCACAACCACACCACAAACTCTGATGCTGCTTTGACAGCTCATGATCTAGAACAGGGGTGTGCAAACTGCGGGCTGGATCTGGGCCATGAATCGTTTTAAGCCAGCCTGTGAGCACCTGCTGGGGAGCAGATCGGGCCCTGCTTTGGCGCTCCAGCCAGGGCGCAGGGTCAGGCTCCCAGAAGCTGTGGCATGGCCCTGCTCCAGCTCCTGTGTACTCCAATGGCCCCCTCCAGCGCTTCAATGGGAGCTGCAGCGTGGGGCAGCGTGCAGAGCCGCCTGGCCATGCCTCTGCGTAGGAGCCAAAGAACGGACATGCCACTGCTTCCAGGAGCTGCTTGAGGTAAGTGCCGCTCAGAGCCTGCATCCCTGAGTCTCTCCCCAGACCCCACCCCCCTGCCCCATCCCTGAGCCCCCTCCCACTCTCCAAACCCCTCGATCCCAGCCCAGAGCATCCTTCTGTACCCCAAACCTCTCATCCACTGCCCCACCCCAGAGCTCAGGCTCCCAGACGGAACCTGCACCCCTTCCCACACCCTAACCCCAATTTTGTGAGCATTCATGGCCTGCCATACAATTTCTATTCTGCGATGTGGCCCTCGGGCCAAAAAGTTTGCCTACCCCTGATCTAGGACATCTATACAAAACAATATTGTATTCCTAAGTGAGCTGTGGTTTACATAAAGAGTCAAATCTGCCCTCAAAAGTGTGAAGTCATTGCCAAAGACCAGTAGATGTACATAAGTGAGCCTGTGGAAAACTGGAACCCTCAACCTCAAGTGTAGCATCATTAAGAGTCTGATTCACCAACTCCAGGATATAAGTAATCCCCATGAGGAAGAACAATAATGCCTCAAATATGTATGCATGCAAAAGTGCATCCATGCAAATGTTCCTGAGTAGCAAATAAATACAGTAACTCTGTGATTAATGTTGTAGTTATGTTCCTGAAAAATGCTACAATGTTAAGTGAATCAGATTTCCCCATAAGAATTAATATAACTGGGGGAGAGGGGTTAGGATCCAGGGAATTTTTTTCTGCCAGAAAAAAAGACATTATATACATATGTATAAGTCTTAAATAATTTTAAACAATGTAATACTGTACTCACTAATGATGATTATGAAGCTTGGTTGAGGCAGAACCGTAGTGGAGTTGGGGCACCGGGGTTGCCCGGTTCCACCTGCCTGGCGCTCCTGCTGGGGAGCGGGGTCAGGGCCTTGCCTGCTCCCCAGCAGGAGCACCGGGCAGGCGGGCAGAGCAAGCCAAACAACCTTATAAAGGAACTTTGTGCGACTTTAGATGAGTATGTTCTCTAGTAGATCATCAACCTAATAATGAAATAATGTCAACTGGGACGACTTTAAGGGAAGAGTTACTGTAGGGACTTGAATGTGATTGAACCAAACAGGTTTGTACTCTAATATGGTTGAACCAAACAGATTTTTGAAATTCAAATGAACATCTGCGAACACTGTTTTTGCGGTATTCCACCAGCTCTATTGTTTACTAATATGTTTTAAAAAATGTTTCAGAAGTTATTAAAAAATTCTTGGTTTATGATTATACTCTGCATGCATTATATCACATAGTCACTGTAATATTAATCTAAACATTCAGGGCTCACTCCTGCATTTGTATGTTTTATGTGGGTACTCATCACTGCTTATCTTGTGAAATCAATTACTGCACACGAGTAACAAGGATTTGTCATGAGATGTATGTTTGCATACCTGAGAGTGTTGTTTAGTGCTCTCTATATATTGCTGTGCATCCAATAGCAAGATAACCATTACTATTTTAGCAATAAAAGGGCAGCTTTTGGGTTTTCTGTTATGCTAGATTAAATTTATGCGCATACTATAGGAAATGTAAACATTATCATAAAAGTTTTGTCCCAGTTTCGTAGTTATGCGTAATGATGATTGGGAAGTTGGCTTAAGTAGGGAAATAGAATTATTGCCAAGAAGATTGCATGCAGCTCTGAAACAATGCATACATTAATCAACTCAAGTTGCTATTAATTTTTCAATTGATGTTTTTCCCACAATACCCTCTCAAACTATTTTAGTACATTTGTGTCAACAGAAATGTTCTATCTATATTCTGCTCAGACTGAACTGGAGAGGAGTATTTGATGTTGGTGAGAAAATTCTCAGTTGTAATCGACAATAAATCTGCAGCATGCATTTCCAGCTTAGATTGTATCATGTAAGGAAGGCTTGTGGAACTAGATTACAAAGTGTAAGAAACAGAACTTCCTTACATATTATCTTTGATAGCAGAACATTTTTACAGAAGGGGTTTTGCTTTAAAAATGAAATAAATTTCTAAATTCATATTTATAACCTAGATAAAGACTTTGATCTCACCGGGTACTGAAAATTTGAGCCCATGCAATTATTCCCAGTGAATATACATGCCAGGAATATGCATCTTCTTCATCAGTCTGATAATTATGCCATTTCACGTATTTTTCAATGCAATTTTCAGTGGAAATTTGTGGTGTTGATTTTTGTAATCATGATTTGCATGTGTTTTAAAAGTTAACAACACAGACCATTGGTCTGTACTTATCACCAGATCCTCGGGACTTTCGGCGTTGTTTAGGAGTGCAACGATGTGAGCTGTGAAAAGCTCTGAATGCTGATATTTTTTGTGGAGGCATTCTAGCAGGGAGAGAATCTCTCTTAAATTAGCTCCTTAGGTTTCCTGACTTGCAGCCTATTGCCTTTAACTATGTCATTCTAAGCTCTCTACTAGATAAAATCTGTGCAAAATCTGGTTCTCATGAGAGGGAGCTCACAGATTAAGGCAGGGGGTCTCAAACTTCATCGCACCGCAACCCCCTTCTGATAACAAAAATTATTACATGATCCCAGGAGAGGGGACCGAAGCCTGAGTCCACCTGCTCTTTGCCACCCCGAGTGGGGGGCCAAAGCCTTGCTGCCCCAAGCAGGGGGCAGGGGCAAAGCCAAAGCCCAAGGGCTTCAGCCCCAGGCAGGGGGCCTGTAATCTCAGCCCCACTGCCCAAGGCAGAAGCCCTCAGGCTTCGGTCCCAGACGGTTGGGCTCGGGCTTTGGCCCCAGGCCCCAGCAAGTCTAAGCCAGCCCTGGAGACCCCATTAAAACAGGATTGTGACCCACTTGGGGGTCATGACTCACAGTTTGAGAACTGCTGGATTAGGGGATTTGGTGTGAGTCTTCAAAGCAGCATTTACGAGTATTACAGAGGATTTTCCAGGATGCCTGCAATGCTCTCTCCCTCCTTTGATTGCCCACTGAGGGGAGAAGTTCTTTGGTCCCACTAAGTCTCAATGGTGGCCAAAGACTCCACTTCAAGGCAGTCAGTTGACTCCATTGCTGTGGGAGAATAGCTGGCCACTTTCTCTTTTACTATCTTTCACTCATCTGGTTAGATGCTTCCCTCAGGGACATGAGGTAGGAGAGGCATTGTGTTCCTCCAAATGTGACTCTGAGAACTGAACTGCAATGTAAGACAATGTGATGGTGGGGACAGAGTCTGAGGAGTGGGCAAGGCTTTGGCAGCCATGGAGCAGTTCTGTGGGCTCTACCCAGGGAGTAACATCTCCTCCCCAGCCTAGCTGGGTCCCACACTTGCTGGGCAGAAGCATCAGGAGTTGACCTAGAGATATTAAGAACATTTTTTTTTCTTTTTTATAAAAGAAAAATAAAATTAATAAGTCCAGTCATGTAGGTTCACCATTCAATATACACACACAGTGGATTAGTATCAGGGGGTAGCCATGTTAGTCTGTATCCACAAAAACAACGAGGAATCTGGTGGCACCGTAAAGACTAACAGATTTATTTGGGCATAAGCTTTTGTGGGTAAAAAAAACCACTTCTGCAGATGCCTGGAGTGAAAATTACAGATGCAAGCATTGTTATACTGACACATGAAGACAAGGGAGTTACCTCACAAGTGGAGAACCATGGCCAATTCAATCAGGGCGGATATAGTCCACTCCCAATAATTGATGAGGAGGTATCAACTCCAGGAGATGGAAAATTGCTTTTGTAGTGAGTCAGCCACTCCCAGTCCCTATTCAAGCCCAAATTAATGGTGTTAAATTTGCAAATGAATTTTAGCTCTGCAGTTTCTCTTTAAAGTCTATTTTTGAAGTTTTTTTGTTCAAGTATGGCTACTTTTAAATTTGTTACAGAATGTTTAGGGAGACTGAAGTGTTCTCCTACTGGCTTTTGTACGTTACCATTCCTGATGTCTGATTTGTGTCCATTTAATCTTTTACATAGAAACTGTCCAGTTTGGCCAATGTGGCACATGATGGCATATATCACATTAGTAGATGTGCAGGTGAATAAGTCCCTGATGGTGTGGCTGATGTGATTGGGTCTTCTGATTGTGTCGCTAGAGTAGATATGGGGACGGAATAGGCAATGAGGTTTGTTACAGGAATTGGTTCCTGGGTTAGTGTTTCTGTGGTGTGGTGTGTAGTTGCTGGTGAGTATTTGCTTCAGGTTGCGGGGATGTCTGTAAGTGAGGACTGGCCTGCCTCCCAAGGTCTGTGAGAGTGAGGGATCGTTTTCCATGATAGATTATACATCGTTGATGATGTGCTGAAGAGGTTTTAGCTGGGGGCTGTATGTGATGGCCAGTGGTGTTCTGTTATTTTCCTTGTTGGGCCTGTCCTGTAATAGGTGACTTCTGTGTAACCGTCTCGCTCTGTCAGTCTGTTTCCTCACTTCCCCAGGTGGATATTATAGTTTTAAGAAAGCTTGATAAAGATCTTGTAGGTGTTTGTCTCTGTCTGAGGGATTGGAGCAAATTTGGTTGTATCTTAAGGCTTGGCTATAGACTGGATCATGTGATGTGTCCTGGATGGAAGCTGGAGGCATGTAGGTAAGTATAGCAGTCAGTAGGTTTCCAGTATAGGGTGGTGTTTAAGTGACCATCACTTATTTGCACAGGATTAGTGTATATGCACACCCAAGCAATTTACATGTATCAATTAATTGATGAATGCACACTCCATGTGATGTCACTGAATATATATGCAGAAAAGTCCAGTTTTTCTTAGCTATCTAAATGCTTGTTAACAGCCTCTATAAATCTACACTATACTGTTCCTTCAAAGAAGTAAGGATATTACACAACATGCATTTGTATACATTGATAACAACATCAGTCTTATATAGCATTCATTCTATTTCATTTTAAAATATAGAACCCACAACTCAAATGGAAAGGTGAAGTTTAGTGAGCTCAACCAAGTAAGGTCTGTGGTATACACAGAGTCCTTTAACAAAAGTTCTAAACTTCTGCTGAAGTGGTAAATATATCCTAAGCTGTTTTCTGTGGCAAACAGGCAACCTAAGAGAGGCTTAGCAACACTGCAGAATGATTTATACACAATGTAGATGCCATTTTAGGTAGTTTTACCTTCTGTGGTGAGTGAAAAATTATTACTAAGTGATAGAAAAATCACAGACTTGTGCCTTTTGATGTTGAAATCATATCCATACCCTATGAAATGAAAACAGTATCAAAATAAATATTGAATATGTGAACTTCCCTATTGAAGATCTGTTTATCTCTGTGGTGTCTTGAATACCATGTAGAACAGGAATTAATATTCCTTGGTATATACTAAATAATGTAGCAGTTTTTATTGCTCAGTAATGCATTATATTGTTTATTACTTCAGATTTTTAAAATATAACTATGGGCACCCAGCCAGCTTAAAAATCACAACATAAACCAAAGGACTGCCCCTAAACTTAGCTATCACAGCCCACATTCTCCTCAACAGCCATAAGAAAGAGGGGAAAAGATAACATTCTTGGCCTGGCACAAAGCCTAACATCTGCTTAATGTGGATTTGGAAGTCTCCTCTTATTATCTGGGGGCCAAATTTTCATCCTGTGAAGTGGGAGTATTGATACTAACTTCAATGAGGCCAGGGTTTGGTCCTTTTAATGGTTCACACTGGATATCTCTAAAGCTCATACTCTCTATTCAGGGTATGTATTTCTGTCTCACCTGAAAGAACAATTGATTTCATATGGGACAGGGGTGCCCAAAGGCTGTAGGCTCAGCCCTTCAGTCGCTAACTGTTAAATGTGCATGTTGGTTTTACCCAGATTGCAAGTTTCAGCTAGAGAGGTAACGATTTAAAATCTTAAATAACATTTGATTTCTAGGGAAAGCTGTAAAACCATCTGTTCTTCAAAATTAGCTCATAGACCCTTGCTAATGTTTGTATAGCACAAGGCCAAAACCAGAGAAATCTGCTTGAAAGCTAGAGAAGGAAAGTTTACGTTCATAGGACCTTATCATCCTGTCATTTGCATAGTGTGCACTGGTAGGAAAGTGAGCAAGCTACACTCAGGTGGCTGGCCCCTGCATGAATACACAAGGTAAGAATGGTTCATGGAGCCTTCCTCCTCTTGTTGTCAGCTCTACAGAGAGCAATGAAAACAGCCATCCCTCTAACAGTAACTACTGGAGCCAGAATACTCTGACTCCTGTAATGTGAGAAATTGGTGTAATCTTGATCCATGTGCTGACTGGAGTCTGAAAATTAAGTTTTACTAGCACTCCTGGATGTCGTACCTGCTGGAGCATAGGTATGACTCCTTGGTAGAACCCCTTGGATAGAGGAGGAGTAGGGAAGAGGTGAAACAGCCTATGCTGCCCCATCCTTGCTGCCTCTGTCATATCAGGCCAGTTAGCTGGGAGCTCTGGGTAACACTGAGGCCACGTCTACACTACGGGATAATATTGAATTAGCTAAAATCGGTTTTATAAAACTGATATTATAAATTCGATTTCATGCGGCCACACTAGGCACAGTAATTCGGCGTTGTGCGTCCATGCGCGCCGAGGTAACGTGCGATTTCTGAAGCGTTGCAATTTGTAGGGTAGCAACTTCTGTAGCTATCCATAGTTCCGCAGTCCCCACGGCCTTGGACAGGTTGAATCTTAATTGTCACGGGGGTCTGGTAATGGTCGTAGTCATTATTCCTCCAGAAACATCAGCTGAACAATGCTTTCGCTCGGTTACCTGGATTGCCCTGGGCAGACGCCATAGCACGGCAACCAGGAGCCCGTTCAGTTTGTTTTTTTTCTTTTGTTTTTTCGCACGTATGTGTACGGATGCCGGCGGAGAGAAGCGATCTTCAGCGCTAAAATGCAGCAGCAGTCCTGCTTTACAAATGATAGCAAGAGATGGTGTAGCGGTCGTTCTCTGTACGCACGCAGAGCAACATGGCAATGTGAGATGACGTTTTCATCTCCTCTCTGTACTGTCCCTGCTTTATCTATGAGTGCCCATGGCTGAAAATTTTGAAAGCAAAATGGGATTGACTCACTTGGGCCTGAGTCAATCCGTCCCTTATGGTTTCTAAAAATAGAGTCCATCCTGCCTAGAATATAGGGGCAAGTGTATTAGAAAACCAGTGTATCAGAGAGGCACAGCTGCTCCATGTCAGTATTCACGGGGGTGCCCCTGCGAACAACGCACGCGTTGCTTCTCCTCCCCAACCATTCCTGGGCTACCGTGGCAGTGTCCCGCCACATTTGTGTCATGAAGTTATAAGAATGCAGGAAAAGAGAAACAGAGACTTGGAGGCAGCCTCCCGGGGCTATGACAGTCCAGGCAGTACGGAATCTTTTCTTTACACTGGAAAGGAGGGCGGGGCTGAAGCCCCATGCTCTATGATGAAGATGCTTAATTAGCCATTCTGTCCTATTACTGGGAAGTCGGGGAATGCACCTCATGTATATGAGCATTTATCAGGCATGGGGTTCTCGGGAGATGGTGAGCAGTCCTACAGCACCGTCACCACCGGGGAGGGGAGAGGAGAGAAGGCGGATACGGCTCTTCACTGCTGTACTGCGCGCATTACCAGCAGCATAGCTACACATAGGGGGACCTTGAAAGAATCAAAAATGATTTCTTTCCTTCTCTTCACGTGTGGTGGTGGGGGAACGGAGGCATTCCCTGAACCATGCAGACACTGTGTTTGCACATACAGACATTGGGAGCTCAGCCAAGAATGCAAAACTTTCAGAGACTGCTGTTGGACTGTGGGATAGAGTTGGAGTCCTCAGACCCCCTCCATATTGAGTCTCTGCTTCCATTACGCTGTCACGCAGGCGTGTAGTCTGGAGATTTTTTTCAAACGCTTTGGCATTTCGTGTTCTGTAATGGGAGCTCTGATACAACAGATTGTCTCCCCATACAGCGATTAGATCTAGTATCTCCGTACGGTCCATGCGGGAGCTCTTTTGGATTTGAGACTGCATCATCACCCATGCGGATCAAGAGCTCCACGCTGGGAAAAGGAAATGTAATCAACAAGTTCGGGTCTTTTTCTGTCTACCTGCGCATCCGAGTCTCCAGATTGCTGATCCAGAGCGGTCAGAGTGGTGCACGTGGGTACGCCCGGAGGCATACCGTATCGTCAACAGCATCAATTCCGATATTTAAACGAATTAGCGGAGGTGGAGTACAGAAATCGATTTAAAGAGCCCTTTATATCGATATAAAGGGCATTGTAGTGTGGACGGGTACAGCGTTAAATCGATTTAACACTCTTTAAATCGATTTAAACGCGTAGTGTAGACCAGGCCTGAGGCACAATTTACCCCAATGCTTTTAGAAAAGATCATGCAATATAATCAGATTGCCTCTTCTGCTGCCATCCTGAGCACTGGGGTGCAGAAAATTATGTGCCTGCATTAACAACATTTTATGAGCTCAAGAAATAAAATGAGCATCACCCTCCATGTAGGCCTGGTCACATGCTCCCTTTAAGAAGCTTGTAAACAAGCCTCACCAAAACCAAGTAATGTAACAATTTAAAAGAATAATACAGTTCTCCTCTTCCCCAATGAAGCTCTGAAGAATTCCAACAGGCTTCTGTATCAACACCTGCTTCTTATTGCAGAATTAACAACTCTCCTCTCTTAAGTTTGCCAACAATGCCCAGCTCAGTGCTTCCTTTGCCCACTCTTGTTCGTGCCTGAAATGACCTTATAACCTTCCATTCAATATAACAGAATTAGTGGAACTAGCATGATGTGTGGCTTTTGAAAGCAAACTCTCTCATTACATTAATTTGCATAAACCTCCCTCCTTCTCCATTACCACTGCATTCCATCTTATTTAAGCCAGACTGTAAACTCCTTGTGGGTTCCTCAGTGCCACCTCTGCCAGCATTAACAAAAAATAATTGTTTAAGATGCGGTGTCATCAGGATGTAGATGACAAGTAACTCTGTTATATTTTTATCAAGACTGGATGATAAATAGAGACTAGGGTTGGCTGAGAACAAATTGGCTGCTGATGCTCAGTTTGGATAAGATGGAGGTGGTGCTGTTTGTTTGGGGGAAGAGAACCTGGTAGTAAATTGACTTTGATCTATAATATTCTTGCTGCCTCTTTTTCTCCACATACTACAGTGGTAGATGAGGTTAGCTGAGACACTTATAACCGGCCCTTTATTTATGTGTTTTGAAGGTGTTCTCAGTAGAGGATGCTTGACTCTGAAATTCACTTCCTTTTCTTGTCTGACAAAGCCCAATTCTGTTGAGCGTTAGGGCACAGTATAAGGCCCATCTCTTTTTTCAAACATTTCCCTGAGTGGAGAGGTTTGAGTGCTTGGAGATATCTGTGGAATGTCCTTTTACTCTTGTGTGTTAGATACCATTTTTTACCTCTTATGTTAAACTTGTACATGCAACCTGAGAGATGTTAATAAGGCATATCTTATACATCAGAGAAATAAATCTGTGATTCTTATAGCATAGGATACAATATAACTTGCTCTACCCTGCCTGTGAGCCAGGATGTTCACATTTCTCATCAATTGCAGCAGTCTAAAGGAATAGAACAGAAATTTATCAAAATGTTCTTAGGGAAATACAGCAAAATTCTACCCTTAACACATAAATGTAACATTTTCATGGATCTCTGCACATCACCAGTATTCTGCCCCTTTCAGAAGTTACATGTTAGTGGATCAGGCTCTTTCTGAGAATGTTGCTACCCAGAAAAAAATATTTTTGTCTTGTTTTAACTCTTCTTTTTCTACAGAAGGGGCAGAAAACACAGCTTGTTGTCATTCTAAGTTTTGGCAGCCTATGGTGTGGCAACTGCATGGAGTGAGATCACCTAGAGCAGGTGGGGCTCAAAAGATTGAGAAGGATTTAAAGGTCACATGAGAAAATGGGTATCTCACCTTATAGGAGTAGTTTAGGAGAATGTCTGTACACACAGGAGTGTATATAGATGGGGGAAGAGGGAAGTATAGACAGGGAAAAAGAGAGGGGAAAGGACAAGTGAGAGATGTTAGGTCAGTCCACACACAACTTGTGTGGGGGGGAGAGGGGGCGGTTAAAATGCACATTTGAAAGGTGTATGTAAAAGAAACTTTAGTTTTATATATTGGATTTATCTGAGATCATACCATAGTTGAGTCAGTGTATGAGGAAATTGGTCCTTTTTCATATATTACAGGCCACAGACCTGTAACATGACAAAGAGCATCTATGTGTACACAATTTTTATGGCCTTTTCCATTGATAATCCCTATTCTTAGTTACACAAGCAGAACCTCTGTGAAGTCAGTGAGGTTACATGGGGGTAATGCAGGGCAAAACCTGGACAACTGTGTCTGTTTAAGAGACTAATGCTAAAGGCTTTAGCAAAGGAGGTTATATTTATGGTATGTAGGATTATTTATTTGGCACTTATGAGCAGAAAAATTCAATTACTGAGAGAAATCTTTGTGTTTATGCAGATTGCACCCAAATTAAGTCTTACCAACTTCTCCATCAGCACCCCAAAAAAGCCTGGTTCACCCACTGTGGTTAGGCAGAAATATTTCCCTGCAATGTCACTGATTGTCTTGCTTATTCTCTGCATAGGTTTCTCTGGGGAACGATCAATATTCTGATGAAAATCATGGGTTCCAACAGCTTAACACATTTAAATATTGTGTTGATTGTGTTGATAGTGTTAAGAGTGAGTTGGACAAAGTGATATTTGCAAACCTTCGTAGTGGTTTTGAGCTTGTTAAATTTTACATTCTGAGAACAATTTAATTAAACAATAAGGAAAGCTGTCAGTTATGATTAAGGTAATAAGTAAAATAGTAGTAATTTTCACTGTTAGTAGAGGATCACACACAGGTTTGTAGCTCATTAGTTTTAACAATTTATGTTATGACATTCAGGCTGTCAAAACCAGCAGTTTTTCTCAAAGTTTCTACTAGTAATTTTGTTTGTTTATTTTGGTTAATACTTCAATTTTGAAACAGTTGCAAAAAATACAGCAAGAAAATGTACCAGGCTGATCAATAAGAATGAGGTGCAGTTCCCTGCTTTTTTTTTTTTCGGTCCATTTCGGTAAACTCCTTGTTCTTCCACTTGGCTGACAGCAGGTATGTGAATCCTAATTTAGTGTCTCTTCGTGCAAGTTGAGTGATAACTGATGCAGTAATTACAGTGTCATACATGCAAGACCTTTAAACATTTAGAGTGAGTTGGAGCTATCTCCTTAAAATAAAAAAGTACTGCTCTCATATGATACAGTATAACAAGAACTGCTTTCTTTTCTATCATCTTTATGTACTTACAGTAGAACCTCAGAGTTACGAACACCTTGGGAATGGAGGTTGTTTGGAACTCTGAAATGTTTGTAGTTCTGAACAAAATGTTATGGTGGTTCTTTCAAAAGTTTACAACTAAATATTGACTTAATATAGCTTTGAAACTTTACTTTGCAGAAGAAAAATGCTGATTTCCTTTTATTTTTTAGCAGTTTATGGCTAACACAATAATGTACTGTATTTGCTTTTGGGGGGGGGGGGGCGTGGCGGGAGGTGAAGAGGAAGCCCTGCTGCTGCCCGATTATATACTTCTGATTTCAAATGAGGTGTGTGGTTGACTGGTCAGTTTGTAATTCCGGTGTTCGTAACTCTAACTACAGTAGAACCTCAGATTCCCCTCACCCCCATTTNAGGTATATAGTTGACTGGTTGATTCATAACTCCTGAGGTTCTACTGCATGTTTGTATTACCATCATGTGACTAATAAGGATGGCAAAAGCATGCATTAGATATTAGACTTCATTAGCTTCTTTAAAATTAGGCTTCTGATTATAGTATATGCTGTACAGTAAATTGTAGGGTTCAAACCTCAGAGTTAAAATGTATATGCAGCATGTTATGAAATATAAAGGTATCATTTATCTGCTTAGAGGCACTCATAAATTTTGATTATACATGTATATTAAAAACAGAATAACCCATAGAGCACTATGATTATTTATTCATATAATGCCATAACTGTGCCTGGTCCTTTACAACAAGAGACTATAGTCAATAAAAATGACAATCTGTACTTACAATCTAAAGGGCACAGTGCAATGAACAAAGCATCTCATGCTGATATTACCAGCAGGTTTGCAGAACAGGTTGTTTTTCAGAAGTGACTGGAAAGAGAAGAGAGAGTGGACTTGGTATATGCAAATACGGAGGCTGTAAAGAGAGCACTAAGGATAAAGTTCTGCTATTATTTCACAGTGAATTTGGAGTAATGCAATGGATGTAGTGGAGTTACCCCCAGATTTTTGTGGGTGCACCTGAGAGCATATTCTGGCTCTAAGATAAAAGGTAGTATGGAGGGAAGATTGTGTGGTGTATAGGTAGATTACAGTAGAGTTTTAGGAGGTAGTAAGGACAGAGATGCTGCAGGAGTACAGTTGTGGAATGCTTTGAAAGTAAAAAAATGCCTGAACATTATTTGGAAAGAGTGTAAGCTGGAGTTGAGACTCAAAGAAGGGGAGGATTAGTATAGAGAGGTTAGTGTAGTCACAGTGGGAAATGACTGGAGCATGGACTAGTGTTTCAGGAGGAGAGAAAGAGGAAAAGATGACTACTGGAGATATTATAAAGGTGAAAAAAAAGTGGCAGTTAGACCAAGGACTCAATGAGCGGGGAAAAGGATAGAGAGAAGTCAAAGATTACCCAGAGGTTGCCATCTTGGGTGACAGGAGGATGGTTGTTTTGTCAACAAAAATAGAAACAATGGGAAGAAAGGCTCAGTTTTAGACATGCAAAATTTGACATGGCACTGACTCAGAAGGAGATCTGTGACTGGACAGCAGTGAAAGGTCAAGGTGGAGAAGGATTTGAACACTCAGTATAACTGTGTATTAGTTGAATGTGTGGCAAATAATGCACTGGGAGAAGCAGCAGAGGGTAAGGGCAATATAGTGAAGAAGGACAGGAAAACCAATATAAACTCATGTGCACTGGTGTGGTTTTATCAACCTAGGACTCCAAATTAATTACCCACTAGTAAAATATTACCATTTAGCACACCTAATTTATTGCTCTAGTCTGAGGAATCACCTTTGTGCTGTCCCAGGAATCTCTATAAACGCAGCACAGATGCACAACTCTATAAAAGAAAACTCCACTCTATTGCTCAGACTATAAGCTGACAAATAAAAGAATGGGTTAAGGAATCCTTAAATAAATAGCCTAGCGAATGTCCAGAGTTTGCATTATAACATGAGTGAAGCTTTGTCTCAGTTCCATGTTCTTGGTTTAGCTGAAATCCAAAACCTCCCATGGGTGTACTAGTGATGGCACTGTGCTCGGAACAAGATCCTTAGCTGATATAAATTGATGTTGACCATTGATGTCAATGTTGCTATGATGATTTACACTAGCTAAGGATCTGGCCCTCAGACTTTATTTAGGAGGTAGCTAGTCAGTTAAAGTTGGTAAACACGAGATAACTATGCCCTCCCAAGTTGATGGTAAAAGGCACTACTTGTGGGTCGCTCATAGAAATTTTAATAAGAAAGATGTGACTGGAAACTTTAGGTGATATCACAGTACAAATTAAATTCCCAAATCATGCCTCTGTGTATTTTTAGGACTCCTTGCACAGTGTCTGTCTTCTCTAGACTATTGAATTATAAAGCAGTGGTACACTGCTGCTTTAGTATGTAATCTCACTGTCATCAGATGACTTGGCTATTCAGCAGTTCTTTGGTTTGCAAATTTTTATGGTGGCATAGAGTTTGACTCACAATTCATTTCCACTTGCCTCATACTTCTATTTTGAGGAACAATTCTGGCTTTATTCACTATGGAGTGCTGTTATGTAACATACTTTGATTATTCATGATTGCACCAGTGTCGCTTGCTTTCAGGGTCCAGGATGTCTGGTTGGAATAAATCAGATTTCAGTGAAAAGCATAATTAGGGTATTTTGTAGTTACTCACCGGAGCAAAGCCAATGGGAAATTTAGCTGAGGAGGGAGGGGGGAATAGGGTTCTAAAAAATTAAAAATCTTTATCAGGCTTAAAATTTAAAAAACAGATTTTTGGACAGCAAAGGCTAGATTCTCAGTTGGTATAAACTGGTGTAGCTCTAACAACTTCACTGGCACTATAATGATTTACACCAGCTGAAGATCTAGTAACATACAAAATAAAAAGGAGTCATATAAAAAATGGAAACTTGGTCAGATTACAAAGGATGAATATAGGCAAACAACACAGGAATGCAGGGGCAAGATTAGAAAGGCAAAGGCACAAAATGACAACTAGCTCTGGGAATAAAGGGAAACAAGAAGACTTTTTATCAATACATTAGAAGCAAGAGGAAAGACCAAGGACAGGGTAGGCCCACTGCTCAGTGAGGAGGGAGAAACAGTAACAGGAAACTTGGAAATGGCAGAGATGCTTAATGGGTTCTTTGTTTCGGCCTTCACTGAGAAGTCTGAAGGAATGTCTAACATAGTGAAGCTTATGGAAGGGGGGTAGGTTTAGAAGATAAAATAAAAAAAGAGCAAGTTAAAAATCACTTAGAAAAGTTAGATGCCTGCAAGTTACCAGGTCGCCTGATGAAATGCATCCTAGAATACTCAAGGAATTAATAGAGGAGGTATCTGAGCCTCTAGCTATTTATCTTTGGAAAGTCATGGGAGACGGGAGAGATTCCAGAAGACTGGAAAAGGGCAAATATAGTGCCCATTCTATAAAAAGGGAAATAAAACACGCCAGGAAACTACAGACCAGTTAGTTTAACTTCTGTGCCAGGGAAGATAATGGAGCAAGTAATTAAAAGAAATCATCTGCAAACACTTGGAAGGTGGTAAGGTGATAGGGAATAGCCAGTATGGATTTGTAAAGAACAAATCGTGTCAAACCAATCTGATAGCTTTCTTTGATAGGATAACGAGCCTTGTGGATAAGGGAGAAGCGGTGAATGTGGTATATACTAGACTTTAGTAAGGCATTTGATACAGTCTTGCATGATATCCTTATCGATAAACTAGGCAAATACAATTTAGATGGGGCTACTATAAGGTGGGTGCATAACTGGCTGGATAACCGTACTCAGAGAGTAGTTATTAATGGCTCCCAATCCGGCTGGAAAGGTATAACAAGTGGGGTCCGCACAGGGGTCTGTTTTGGACCAGCTCTGTTCAATATCTTCATCAATGACTTAGATGTTGGCATAGAAAGTACGCTTATTAAGTTTGCGGACGATACCAAACTGGGAGGGATTGCAACTGCTTTGGAGGACAGGGTCAAAATTCAAAATGATCTGGACAAATTGGAGAAATGGTCTGAGGTAAACCGGATGAAGTTCAATAAAGACAAATGTAAAGTGCTCCACTTAGGAAGGAACAATCAGTTTCACACATACAGAATGGGAAGAGACTGTCTAGGAAGGAGTATGGCAGAAAGAGATCTAGGGGTCATAGTGGACCACAAGCCTAAATATGAGTCAACAGTGTGATACTGTTGCAAAAAAAGCAAACGTGATTCTGAGATGCATTAACAGGTGTGTTGTAAACAAGACACGAGAAGTCATTCTTCCGCTCTACTCTGCGCTGGTTAGGCCTCAACTGGAGTATTGTGTCCAGTTCTGGGCACCGCATTTCAAGAAAGATGTGGGAGAAATTGGAGAGGGTCCAGAGAAGAGCAACAAGAAGGATTAAAGGTCTAGAGAACATGACCTATGAAGGAAGGCTGAAAGAATTGGGTTTATTTAGTTTGGAAAAGAGAAGACTGAGAGGGGACATGATAGCAGTTTTCAGGTATCTAAAAGGGTGTCATCAGGAGGAGGGAGAAAACTTGTTCACCTTAGCCTCTAAGGATAGAACAAGAAGCAATGGGCTTAAACTGCAGCAAGGGAGATTTAGGTTGGACATTAGGAAAAAGTTCCTAACTGTCAGGGTAGTTAAACACTGGAATAAATTGCCTAGAGAGGTTGGAGGTTGTGGAATCTCCATCTCTGGAGATATTTAAGAGTAGGTTAGATAAATGTCTATCAGGGATGGTCTAGACAGTATTTGTTCCTGCCATGAAGGCAGGGGACTGGACTCGATGACCTCTCGAGGTCCCTTCCAGTCCTAGAGTCTAAGAATCTATGAATCTATAACATGACTTGTTTACTACAGCACAAGTGCCTTCTTCATATTGTTTTGAAATCTACTATGTGACTGTTCTCAGCAATATATGATGGATTTTCCAGGTTTGATTGTACTGTAGTCCTTTTATTTTCAGAGTTCTAAGCTCATCTTGCCCTCTGATTGCTCTCTTTTATAGAATATGTAGCAGGGATTCACCAACAGCTATTGTCTGTAAGGAGACTGAAGAGGGCACTTTACATTTTAAGGGCCCAATGTTGGGATCCTGCACTTGGATGAAGTAAAAGGCTTGGCATTTATCACTGCAGAGTATCTGTTCTCCTCTCTACCCAGCATCCAGAGTGGCTCTGCATTTTGTTTGTGAAGGTTACTTTGGTTCTGTGGCTGAAATAGCCCACTATGGCTCTTGCCATATGTGGGAGAACTAGAGACACTGTAGCTGTGAATGCTCTGACCCTGTCCAGGCCCCTCTCTTTGCCTGTCTGCACTCTTTGCACTCCCGTGCAGGAATACACGTGGTGCTAGACTGTATAGGGGATGTGGACCGTTTATAGCCGTCCGTTTACAGCCCTCCAGCCACCTCTATCTGCTTTTCATAGTGAAACTGCCACTTTCACTGCTGAGGCAACCTCTATGTTCATGGAGCTGAGAGCTGGATTTGCCCCCTCATTACTTAGTTTATTATCCAGACTTCATAAATATTTCTGACTTAGTGCCAGTGAAGCCACCTCACCTGCTTAAAGTGGACAGACATCACAATTTAGGGGGAATGTCACAGGTTTTGAGGGACCACTCCAGTTTCAGTATAAGAGCTGTCTTTGCCTGCTCAGCTGTCTGAACCTCCACTAGTGCTGCCATGCTATAAGCATTTTTGACAGCCAGGCAGTAGTAAGTTCTCATCTTCTGCTATTGGCTTCCAAAAACTGGAATGGGGAACTGACACTGACTGTCAACTGGACAAAAGAGGTGTGAATACCAGCATTCTGAGAAGATCTTTCGGTCATCACCACTTCAGCAGGAACAATCCTGGATCTGCTAATGTAGGGGAGTGGAAAGCAGAAATGCCAGAGGAAGGGAAGGGAAAGAGAAGGAAGAACTGGGGTAAGGGAAGAAAAAGAACAGGAAACAGAAAAAGAGAGGAGAAGAGAATGGGAGGAGGAAGAAAAAAAGAGAAGGTGGTTTGCACAATGTGAATGTCCTGGGCTTTGTTTGCAAAGTAAGGTTATTCTGCAACTGCTACTAGGTGGGAGGCCACCTCCAAGTTTATACTTGTGCAGCATGCCACGGGTTCTAAAATAGAGGTCACAGAGAAATGAAAGATGTGGAAAATAGACTCTCAGATATGGAGCGTCAGTATATTGAGTGTCTCTACCTAGAGAAAGCCAATAAACTAGATTCCAGTTGGAGCCAGAAATGGGAACCATTGCATCAGTATGGATCCAGGTTGGCCCTCCACAACTACCTGGGACACCTGTGTATGTGATTTTTACACCACCAACAGCCAGGGTCTACACTGACAGCTGGGAGCAGCAACTGTTACACCAACTTGACTCTGGCTAACCTCCCCCACCAGTTAGGAGATGGTCAACACACTCTGAGGAGGAGTTTGATTAATCTGTAGATAGGAGGTAATTGGGGTAGGAGGAGATATAGCAGAAGCAGGATTTGTCGTTTTAGGGAATAAAGGGTGCTCTGGGACAGGAACTCTTTCCCTTAAAAAATCATCATTCCAACCCTCTTCTTCAGATTACACAGGCTGAATATTGTGCTATGCTATCAACACTTTGTGTGTATTCAGGAACAAAGTCTGAATGCTTAAGCAAAGTGCAGCTTTAGTTTGTTGCCTCAATCCTTGGTTATGGTGATGACAGTGTGAAAACAAATCAATTGATTCTTCAGATCCATGCACATACCTCTTTAAAACAGGTGCATCCCTGGGTCACAGGGTTTGTCACCAGCCATGTGGGAAACTTTGTCTGAGCCCTTAGCTAATATGAACAGCACATCACAGGTGCTCTTTATGGTACATGGCAGGCTAGGGAGGACAGTGCAGCAGTGACAGCTGACCTTCCCCAAAAAGTGTGAAGAAGAAATGAAATTTGCATACAGCAAATTTGCACACAGTGATCTAAGTGGAACATTTGCTCCCCTCTGTAAATCATATAGGGATACATTCATCTGTGTTTCCTATAGGCTAGTAGCTTAACTCAACTTGGATCTCATGATTCTCATGAAAATCTACTCTAGTATGTTAGAGCCAATACAGATCTTGTACATACAGATAGTTCTGTTTGGGTCCCGCTCAATCCAGCGTAGGAGATCTTGGTCTGCTTCAAAACCTTCTACTCTCCAGAGGGATTTAAGGATAAATATTACTGTGGAATGCAGAATTAACACATCATATTAATTTTACACTGTATTTGCTTAGGGATGAATAGTGCAAATTAACATCTTAATTTTGTTCCCAATGACATCAACAAGAGTTTTGCCATTGATTTAAACAGAAGTAAGATTGAGCTGTATAATTTTTATACTAACCAGTTCAAGCTTATGTGACTGAAATGTAGAAAGTTCTTGATTTCTGCCGACTAAGTAGAATGAAAATATTTTTTTATGTAATGCAGGAATAATACAAAAAACAGTCTGAGTGGGACCTTTAGGTGCTATCACAGTACAAGCAATACTATAAAACACCTGCCAAAGTTTTTACTTTTTGGTCCAAAAGTAAATACATTCCCAAGGGCGTCAATTACTTTCTGGAGGACAAGGTCAGTCAGATGCTGAGATTACTTTCAGAGCATTTCAGTATCCCAAGTGCCAAAGTATTATTACTGCTAGTTACAGTAAGAATACTTGGCATTTATATTGCACTTGTCATCTTCATGTTGCTTTGCAACCGTTAATGAGTAAACCCTCACAACAACTCTGTGAAGTAGGTAACTAAGGGTGGGATTCACAAAGGTATTTAGATGCCTAACTCCCATGGATTTCAATGGGAGTTAGGTATCTAAATACCTTTTCTGAATCACATGCAAAGTATTGTTATCCTTGTTTTACAGGTGATGAACTTAAGGAAAATAGCAATTGGCTATCATGGGAGTAAGACAGACAAGAAAGGTGGGTTTTCTGGTTAATACATTGAGTTGGGACTCAGGAGATCTGGGCTTAATTTCCTAGCTGCCACTGACTTCCTGTCTGACCTTGGGCAAGTCTCTTAATTTCTCTGTGCCTCAGTTCCTCATCTATAAAATGGGGATTTAACCTAGTTAGTCTGAAGCTCTTCAGGACAAGGAGAGTTTCTAGTATAACACCTAGCGTAATGTGGTCTGATTTTGACTGGGACCTGTAGATATTGTTACAGTCAAAATAATAATCTGAATTTATAACTCAGGAGTTTAATTCTGAGTCCTGTCTCTGTCAGACTGTGCCATTCTCTCAATTATAGTAAATTAAATTAGTAGTAGTAATTTTATTAATATTTCAATAAGACAAGCTTCTGGTGATAGGATGCTTTAGTTTAATCTTTCTAATCTATATGAGATTCTTAAATCTGTGTTTTCTTGAAAAAGTGGGATATCCCAGGTTTAGCCATCTTTTTCTAACAAAAGTCTACAATAGTATCTCTCAATTTATTTTTTTGGTCGATGGGCTCTGCAATCTTGGAAGTCAGTGTTTCTGGAAGTACTCTCTTCACAAGCAGCTATTCAGGATATGACATCATATCAACAGAGAGCACTTCCTGACTGATAGCTGGTTATTCACAACAGCAGTGCATTCTAGAGACTTTAAAGGCAAAAATCTGCTCTCATTTACTTTGAGAAAAAACCCATGGATCAATTAGGTTTTACGTGTGTAAAGGAAAGCATATTTTCATTCAGCATTTTGTGACGTGATTAAAAATGCACTCAGCTTCTACAGTTCACTGTGCGGATGAGTGAATGGGGTATCCTTTAAAGGCATCCTTTGAAAATTGGAAGTTAAATCCTACTGAGGACAACAGAAAGGAGTATAAACTTTGGCAAGTCAAGTGTAAAAGTATAATTAGACAGGTCAAGAAAGAATTAAGAGCAACTAGCAAAGGACTCAAAAATGAACAGTAATTGTTTTTAAGTACACCGGAAGCAGGAAGCCTACCAAACAATAAGTGGGGCTACGGGATGACTGAGGTGCTAACAGAGCACTCAAGGAAGATAAGGCCATTGCAGAGAAGCTAAATTAATTATTTGCATCAGCCTTCACTGTGGATGTGAGGATGTGAGGGAGATCCCCAAACCCGAGCCTTCTTTTTAGATGGCAGAGCTGAAGAACTGTCCCAGATTGAGATGTCAACAGAGGTGGTTTTGGAACAGATTGATAAATTAAATAGTAATAAGTCACAAGGATGAAATGGTATTCTCTCAAGAGTTCTGAAGGTACTCAAATATGAAATTGCAGAACTAATAACTGAGATAGGTTACATATCACTTAAATCAGCTTCTGTACCAGATGACAGGAGGATAGCTAATGTGACACCAGAATTTTTAAAAAGGCTCCAGAGGCCATCCTGGCAACTACAGGCCAGTAAGCCTAAATTCAGTACTGGGTAAATTGGTTGAAACTATAGTAAAGAACAGACTTATCAGACGCATAGATGAACACAATTTGTTGGGGAAGAGTCAACCTGTCTTTGTAAAAGGAAATCATGTCTCAACAATCTATTAGAACTGTTTGAGGGTGTCAAGAAACATGTGGACAAGGGTGATCCAGTGGATAGACTATATTTGGACTTTTAGAAAGCCTTTGACAAGAGTCCTCACCAAAGGCTCTTAAACAAAGTAAGCTATCATGCGATAAGAGAGAAGTCATCTTGTGGATCAGTAACTGCTTACTAGACAGGAAACAAAGGATAGGGAAAAAATGGTCAGTTTTCAGAATGGAGAGAGGTTCTCAGAATGGATAGAGAGGTATACAGTAGTGTCCCCTAGGGATCTGTACTGGGATAAGTGCTGTTCAACATATTCATAAATGATCTGGAAAAAGGGGTAAACAACGAGATGGCAAAATTTGCAGACAATGCAAAATTACTCAAGATAGTTAAGTCCAAAGCAGACTCTGAAGAGTCACAAAGGAATCTCACAAAACTGGGTGAATGGGCAACAAAATGGCAGATGAAATTCTATGTTGATAAATGAAAACTAATGCACATTGGAAAACATAATTCCAACTATAAATTCAAAATGATGGGATCTAAATTAGCTATTACGACTCAAGAAAGATCTTGGAGTCATTGTGAATAGTTCTCTGAAAATATCTGCTCAATGTGCAGAACCTGTCAAAAAAGGCTAACAGAAAGTTAGGAACCATTAGGAAATGTATAGATAATAAGACAGACAATATCATAATGCCTCTATGTAAATCCATGGTATGTGCACATCTTGAACACTTCATGCAGTTCTGATCACCCCATCTCAAAAAAGATAATTTGAATTGGAAAAAAACACAGAGAATGGCAACAGAAATGATTAAGGGTATGGAACAGCTTCCATATGAGGGGAAATTAAAAACACTGTCACCTCTAAGTTTGGAAAAGAAACTAAAGATGGCTATGATAGAGGTCTATAAAAACATTAATAGTTTGGGAAAGGTGAATAAGAAAGTGTTGTTTACTCCTTCACATAATACAAGAACCAGGAGTCACCCAATGAAATTAATAGGGAGCAGGTTTAAAAGAAACAAAAGGAAGCACTTCATAAAAGATATTCAACCTGTCGAACTCATTACCGAGGATGTTTTGAAGGCCAAAACTATAACAGGGATAAAAAAAGAGTTAGATAAGTTCATGGAAGATAGGTCTATTAATGGCTACTAGCCAAGATGGTCAGGGATGCAGTGCCATGCTCTGGGTGTCCCTAGCCTCTGCTAGTGAGTGTGGACAACAGAGGATGGATCCCTCTGATTGCCTGTTCTGTTCATTCCCTTGGAAGCACTTCACATTGGCCACTGTCAGAAGACAGCATAGCATTCTAACCTAGTATGACCGTTCTTATATTCTCATTTTGTTGAGTATTGTATTCCTGGAACATCGCTAAGTAAAACCTTGGCCTGCTTGGCAATCTAAGTAAAAGTTGCTTCTTTGTTATCCAGACATTAATGGTTATCACTTGTAGCAGTTTGCGAAAACAGCTTAAATGTTTAGAACACTTGATATAAAAAAACATTAATGGGTAAAAACAGACTGAATCTGAAACAGAGAACAGGCATGCTTCAGGCTAGCCTTAGAGGTGAGCTATCCAGAGAGCTCCGTGCTGCTCGTGATGGGGGAATATTGGGAAACTACTAATCACAGGGCTAGTTAAATGCACAACTGACAGACTTTCTGTTTACAAGAAGACTGTTGTCTTTTTCTTTGCAGGCAGATAATTGCAGGATCTTACCATCTTCAATAGGATGAAGGCTATAGAAAATAAGCATTTTATGTTACAATATAAATCCCAATATAGGCCCATGTCTCTATGTCTATGCATAAAAAAATCTAAGCCCAGGTCTACACTAGCTGACAGGTCGACCTAAGATACGTAGCTGAAGTCGGCATATCTTAGGTCGACTTACCTGGCTGTGGGGACAGTGGCGAGTCAACTGCTGCCGTTCCCCCGTCGACTCCGCTTCCACTTCTCATGAGCTGGAGTTCCAGAGTCAACAGGGAGTGCGATCGGGATTGATTTTATCGTGTCTACACTAGATGCAATAAATCGACCCCCGATAGATCGATCACTGCCCGCTGACCTGCCCTAAGTAAGGTCCTAGAAACTATGATGTTCCCATCATGAGATTCCCTTTTAATTCTTCCTTTGGGAGAGGGATTTTATCTCACTTGCCATACGCACACACAATTAGAGGATTTGACCCCCCCTCAAATCCACAGATTTCAGGAGATCAGCTAGAGGCATGTGACTATTTGCATGAAACCCTTTGCCTTCACACTAGCTTTCAGACTTTTATTTCCCCCTCATCAGCTCCCTGGCAGCATGTCTCCAATCCATTTGCACTGCCATCCAATTCTCTGCCACTAATACTAGAACTCCCTGTAGGCAGATTCATAGAGCAGACACTTAATAACACTCCCAACTGTGATAATTTCTTGTGATATGGAAACTACATCGCTATTAATGCATCTTAGCTTTCAGAAATAAGAACCCAATCCTGCACTTATTCAGGCTAGTAGTTCCCCTTGGAATCAAAGGAACTACTTTTATGAGAAAGGATTAGTATGAAGACATTACTTTCAGTATAATCCCCAGTATGCCCCTTGGCCCACGCCGCTTCCAGCAGCTCCCATTGGCCTGGAGCAGTGAACCACGGCCACTGGGAGCCGTGATCGTCTGAACCTGCAGATGCAGCAGGTAAACAAATTGACCCGTCCCACCAGGGGCTCTCGCCGCACAAGCGGCAGAACAAGTTTGGGAACCACTGCACTAGATCATACTAAGGAATAGTGATGGGGCAAGTTTGAAATTTTATAAAATATAAAAATTCTAAACTACTAAACTTTCATGTTCATGCCCGTGCAACAAAATACACATCAGTTAGGTTTTTCTGTATTCCATGGACTGCAGTTTTATGGCATTGCAATTCTATTATGGGACTCCATAATACCTGAGTTAAGATGTGTGGCTACAGAGGGTGTTTTAAAATTTCTAGAACAGTTAACGACAATTGCACAACTTGAAAATTATGGAGGGAGAATTTTTGTATTGTACAGGGGGCTACAGTTTATGAAGTTGTGCAAAACAACTGCACAGCTTCATATTGCCACTGCTACACTTCAGTCTTTTAAAAAATATAACAACCCTTCTCTCCCTTCCAACCATAGAAGTTAAATTAAAAAAACCTAGGTTCACGCATCTTTAAAAGAAATCAATACTCTTTAATATATGTTAATTTGATACTCAGTCACCTGGATGTTTGCCAAGGCAATTTGTATTTACAATCATAGCGTGTATAGTGAATTCAGGAACAGCTTGTCATTCACTGATAAATAAAAGTCAGCAGTAGTTTTTAATAATCTAATGCTTTGAGTTTAACTTCTATCTAGACAATCTGTCTATCCATCCAGTTTCTTATATTGGTCCTTTTTACTCTTGTGAAGCATTCTGATACTGTGGAGAAAAGTTACAAAAGTG
This sequence comes from Chelonoidis abingdonii, assembly GCF_003597395.2. Taxonomy (NCBI): domain Eukaryota; kingdom Metazoa; phylum Chordata; order Testudines; family Testudinidae; genus Chelonoidis; species Chelonoidis abingdonii. Next base: position 46,242,619 of record NC_133770.1, read on the forward strand.
ATGTGCCTCTTCCTTCTCACCAGCAAGGTACAGGATTAGGGTTTTTTTGGTTTGTTGAAATTATTGCTGCATATAGAAAATAAATATATAGTATTGGTGTGAATAAAGGGATGGTTTTTACTGGAAGATATCACAAGACAGGGCATTTGGCACCTGAATTCATAGATTGATGAGTGTAATAGCTATATATAACTAAGATCTTCCTTCATTATACCCATGGTTAACCCTGTTGATGCCACTGATGTTAGTCAGTTCTGTTCATGTTGAAGATTGTCTGCCTCTTCTTTCATAATATGCTTTACCAGTAACATATTCTGATCTGTAGATTTACATAATTGATCCCTCCGTTGATCTTATTAACTTATGTTCACATGTCCTATAGTACCCAAGCATATGCTGGTGTCTGTGTGGGCATTTATGTGACATTACAGTTGGCATTTTACAATCTATTTCATGTACCTTTTCACTGGACATCTGCGATCCTGAAATACTTGAATCCATGCAGTGGCTTCCTTGCGGCAGATCACCACATTTTTTGCCTTCTCTTTGTAAATGGATTGGTGTGGCTGCACCTGGAAATAGAATTTGGCCTTTGAAATAATTCTGGTATGCGATGGGTAGAACCCTGCACAGATACAAAAAATTTGTATTTGCATCCAAGCTGTGATCTGCAAAAATGGTCCACAGATATAGAGTAGAGATTTGCGGATTTGTAGGGCTTTAACAATGGGAACTATGTGAAGTATAGAGGCTTCCTGAGGCCCAAATTGAGCCTGCTTTTAGAATGGGCTTTACCTTGCAGCTGTCACTATAGCTTTGTCCATCCTTCAGCTTTGGATGTAGTTATGGGGGTAGCTAGAAATCATCTCTTCTGAATGCTTAATTCCTTCTATCCTTGGCAAAGAGCACTTGCCAACCTGCAGATGTGACAGTAGCCAGAAGACTACTCAAGACCTTCACATAAGGCCACATCAGAGCTTCACATCAACCAGTTGCAATATACTGTAATTTCTTAAACACCAACCAGTGAGACCTGTAAGGACACATAATATATGTATATCTCCAACTCCTTAGAAACTTTACATATAAACTACTCTCAAGTGGGTGGTAGGTAGAAATGCAGTTAACTGTAGCAGGGAAGCAAAAGAATCCTCAGACTGCTCCAGCAGCTTTTTATTGCACTGGGGGTAGGGAGAGCAACTCAGTTCTGTTATTCCATAATCTCCAAATGCAGCATGCCAGCCAGCACAGTCCCATGAAAGGAGCAGGAAGGGAAGAAGACCCATCCCTTGCAGTCAAGTATATAACCTGGCATCGTCAGTTCAGGGTGCTCAGCAGGACAATCTTGTCTGGTAGGGATGGGAGTTGCTGCCTCATACAGTGAATTGGCAAGGAGCCCTGGCCAGATGGGCCATAATCAATATATATTCCCAAGATGTAGCTTCCACTATTTTTTTTGGGGGGGGGAACAAATATTAAAATCATGTACATTGTTAAATAATACTTGCTGATAATGATGTTAGCAATTTGATGGAGTCAGTCTTGCGCACACGGATTCAAATAGAAATTCTTAGCTGAAATTTGTCACCATCATCTGGTAGTTTACACAAAATGACTTTATACAAAACTACCGTATTTGGTAGTTTACATGAAATGACTTACTGACTTCAGGCTAATTTTTTGTGTCCAGATGTTCATATCCTCAACTCAGCTCTGCACTTGCTACTAATTGGCAGCCTTGTTGGCAGTCTCTTCGCCAGGGAATAAATGAGCATGAGGACTACTCTACCTTGTCATCCATGGGCGTGGTTCCTAAAGTTCATAGCTGGGACACTCTGGTGTGCAGTGTTGTGAAGCCTGCCCGAATGCTGCCTATGGTTGTCTCTTTTATGTGACTAAACAGAGGATTTTAGTTTGAGGTTGTACATCTTGTACTTCTCACAGGTGCTTAACATTGGAGGATTGGGCTACAAGAAATCTGATGAAGTTCAACAAGAACAAGTGCAGAGTCCTGCACTTAGGATGGAAGAATCTCATGCACTGCTACAGGCTGGGGACTGACTGGCTAAGTGGCAGTTCCCCAGAAAAGGACCTGGGGATTACAGTGGACGAGAAGCTGGATATGAGTCAACAGTGTGTCCTTGTTGCCAAGAAGGCTAACAGCATATTGAACTGCATTAGTACGAGCTTTGCCAACAGATTGAGGGAAGTGATTATTCCCCTCTATTCGGCACTAGTGAGGCCACATCTGGAATATTGTGTCCAGTTTTGGGCCCCCTCTACAGAAAGGATGTGGACAAATTGGCGAGAGTCCAGCGGAGGGCAACGAAAATGATTAGGGGGCTGGGGCACATGATTTATGAAGAGAGGCTGAGGGAACTGGGCTTATTTAGTCTGCAGAAGAGAAGAGTGAGGGGGCATTTGATAGCAACCTTCAACTATCTGAAACGGGGTTCTAAAGAAGATGGAACTAGGCTGTTCTCAGTGTTGGCAGATGACAGAACAAGGAGCCATGGTTTCAGGTTGCAGTGGGGCAGGTCTAGGTTGGATGTTATGAAAAAGTATTTCACTAGGTGGGTGGTGAAGCACAGGAATGGGTTACCTATGGGCGCGGTGGAATCTCCATCCTTAAGAGGGCTTGACAAAGCCCTGGCTGGGTTGATTTAGTTGGTGTTGGTCCTGCTTTGAGCACGGGATTGGACTAGATGATTTCCTGAGGTCTCTTCCAACTCTAATCTTCTAAGATTCTGTGTTTAAATAAAAAAATAAAATGTTCAGGGCTACTCAAAGGAATCCAAATACTAAGCGATATGATGTTTTTAAAAATACATATGAGTTTTTGGTTGCTTTTCTTTTGGCCAACTAAAAGTCGTCTTATCTAATCCATTGCATAAGTGTAGAAATGGTCATAAAATTTTCCATCCCATGAAAAACTGATATTTTGAAGAATATTTTGTTCAAAATTGAACAGCCATAATTTTGAAAATTTTCATTAAATTAAATGGCAAAAATATTTCATTTTCAGTTAGTCAAAATGTTTTGATTTGACTATTTTTAAATTTTGTTAATATAAAATAAGATTTCTAAAGAAAAGGTTGTTTCAAAACAAAAAACAAAAACAAAAAAACTTTCCACTTCAAAAATGTAGAAATTGGGCATTCAATATTGTTGCATATTTTTTCCAGTTAATGTTGATGCTATTTTGTGAAAAATGTGTGTTATCAAAATGGCATTTGCTGATGGAAAACTGTTTTGACAACTTTTTTTGACTAGCTCACCATAAGTTTAGTACTGACTGATACAACAATTGTGGAAGTTGCTATAGTGTGAATTTAATCTGATTGTTCTTTTTCAGTTACTCATCCCTGACTGTTTGAAGGTTACCTGTCGTTACATGTATAGAATTTATGAATAACTTTGTTTTTAAACAAGATCCTGCTCCAAGACATGTTCAAAGTTAAAAGAGAAAAAAATTCCCATGGTCATATTTGTTTTATGTGGAACATAGGTGCAGGTCCTAAACAGTGCTGTTCCTAAATCTGGTGCACACATCCTTCCACCTACTACTCCTTTGTGAATCCAAAGCAGAATCCATAGCCATTCTGTCTTTTCTTTATGATAGTGTATATTTTTTTTCTATGATTATGAAAGTTATCTCTTTAATAATAGAGCTGCTGTGTGAATCTTCCTTGCCGCGGAAACTTGAAACAGTCCTAGAACCCTTGGGATTGAACAAGAGTTTGGATTAACCAGTACAAATCACTTTCAGCCTTTCCTCTCAGGTGCCAGTTGGATGATTATTTTTTTTTGTCACTAAGAAATTTTTTAAAAAACTAACACCATTGCCAAGTCGCAAAGGGTTATCTCCAAAACCTGACCTGTTACAGTTTTCTGTCAGATCTGTTGATACTGAGCTACAGTTATTGCTTTTTGAATTCAATTTCTCAGTTGCTAGAATCTGAATTTGTTGCAGAAACAATTAACAGACTAGAAATAAAATGTTTTCTAGTAAAGAAAAGCAAATACAAGATGATTTTAAAAACACCAATTACAGTCAATAACTACACAATATATCTGTAAAGTTTGGAACTTAAAGGTTTTCTGTTTGTTTTGTTTTAAGTCAGAACTGTGGATTCTGGTTCTGTCATAATAATAGTCATGCACATATGTGTTTTTGTTTTGGGTTTCCTAAAGTAAATTTTAAACAATTTACACTTATCCTTTGACAGATTTTTGTCTTATGAAATGCTCCACTTGAAGAAAACAATTGAAAACTGAAGATTACTTACTCACTGTTTGCTTTCTACATTCTTAGTATCTCCCTTTTCCCTATTGGGTTTCAGTAGACCTACACAGAGCTGAAGCTCTGGTCTGTTGACTACAATGTAAGTATTTATGCAAGTAACTGCTCACCAGGGATTAAGGGATTCAGAGTCAGATCCAGAAATAGTTAGACTCCTGCAATTAGCTTTGAGAACTCTTCCCTATTGCCATGGTGTCATCTACAAAGATGACCATAAAAGGAAAAGTTTGAGTGGAAAAGAGTCTCAAAGCAAAATTATATTTTGAAATGGCTAAATTTCCAATACACTAGAAGTTCGCCTAACAAATTCTTCCAGCCTACTTTCTAGTCTTTCAGATGCAACAGAAAATGAACTGATTAAAAAGCAGTTCACCAACTCTTCTCTCTCGCCTCTGAGGTCTAATGTTGTTGCTGTGCTCATACCAAGAAATGGCCATACCTACAGTACCATCCCCTGAAAATCTAAACCATGTCACATCCTGCTTGTCAACAAACAGAACGCCACTGGGTACCAAAACAAATCCTATTACAAACATGAAGTTCTCTGGACTATGGGCCAGGTTATGCCCTTTTGATTTACGGGCACAAGTTCCACTTCATGAATGGATCTCCTCTACCTCAGCAATGCTTTGACACCAAAGAGGGACCTGGGGACCCTTGTTGAGACAAGAATAAAGGTGAAATGAAATATATCATGTCCAGAAGAGATTCCTTCAGAAATGTAATATGGCTAGAGAATATATTACATTTGTAATGGCCCTTCCTCAACAATGCAGATTCACCCCTTGCCCCATTTAGGAGTTGTTCTGGAGCAACCACAGTTAGGGGTTGTGTAGCAATAAACTTCAAACAAAAACACAATGACAAAAAGCTGGACAAAAGCTCCTGTGGAGGCACAGAGCTTCTGAATGGACAGCACTGTTTCTCCTAGGAATGCTTGATATTCCCATCAGTCTCAGGGTATCCATAGTATTGGTGAGGCAGAATCTTGCTTTCTTTCACAGGGAAAATTCTATCCCTGGTGGCAGAAAATAGATGCATGAAGTTCTCTCAGTTTACTCTATGCAGATGTTGTCATTTGGTATACTATTTTGACCTGACTATTACCAAGCTACTGATGTTTTCAATTAGGTATGTTATAATTATGCTACAATTTATGTAATACTTTGTTTCAAGTGGTCTGATTATGCTTCGGTATTTAGAGTTAGGCTGTATGATTTCTGATATGAAAGCAAAAAATTCAAACAGGAAAAAATCAGAATAACACGAGTTTAAAGTTTATGTATTAAAGGAAAGATTTTTGTCCATTAGGCTGATGGCATAAGTAAAATTAAGTTCAGCCACAAAGTACAGAAAGCTCGATTATATCTGTGATGCATTGTGGTTTGTGAGTGGAGAAGAATGATTCCTGAATATGTTTTACAACTTCTGAGTGGAAACACTGATGCTACAGCATCAGGATGGGAAATACAATCAGCGTGGCTGAAGCCAGCATCTATTTATCTTAAATTAATCATCTCTGAGTAGGCAGTTGATATCCTGGTACTGGGTGCCAGCTTTTTTACATTCATGCTGCAGACATAAAACCAGAGAACTCTTGCAGCTGAAATATATTGAAGCACCCTGGCTGTAAACATAAAATATTATAACTGTTTCCTATACATTAATTTTATAGCTAAAGCTTGTTAACAATTTATGTTTGATTATTTTTTCTAGAATTTCCAGACACTTGAAAAATACATGAATCTCATCTCATAATTTTGGAATTTAAGCTTTCTCAGTTCAGGAAATAATATAGAAAATAAAAGTAGATATCTGCTACAACAGCTGCTTACTTATTTGGCATTTTTAAACGTACAGTGATTTTTTGAGCATTATTTGTGCTTTGCCTTATAGTAAACATGAGCCAGAATTAGAAGCCTGGATCTGAATCCTTTCAAATTTGAGGAAACGAGGAGGGATTTGGATTTGAATCTCTAGATCTGAATATGTCTCTACAGTGTTAATTCCAGGTTTGTTCCAAAACTGGATGGGGAGGCAGTTAGCAAGCTTTGGCAGGATCAGGCCCTAAATGCTATAATAAAAAATGGAATAAAGAGATCATGCAGTATCTCTAGCAGCGTATATAGAAATCACAAGAAAATTTGGGGAAAAGTGTGTGTGTGAGAGAGAGAATTTTCCCTAAGGCTCTATTATTTTCTTATCCAAATGCTGAGGGTATCTGACAATAACAGCCAGCAAATAAAAATGCAGCTTTATTTACTGACTCTAAGTCTCACATTGTAGTCCACCTTCTACCCCATTCCCACCAGTCACCTCTTTTCCTTGAATTTATATCCCAAGGTATTTTAAAAGGTAAGAAAATGCAAATCCTAAATGTTCCACTTTTTACACCAGTTATAATTTATAACTTTAATAGTTTCCAACAGCTTACATAGATGTTATTAAAATATCTATTTTATACTTCACAATGTCTGACATATATATAATTACAAATATTTGTTGTATAATATTCTGAAACCTAAAGCAAAATTTTCATTTTTACCTTTTAAATTATTGGAGACTAGAACTGAAAAAACTAATTTTGGTTCACGAAATTTTCCACATGGTGACATTTTACATCTGCCTGCATTTCTCTCTTTTGGCCTATTTGTCTTGCAAATGTCTTGCTAACATTGTTCTTCCTTTGCACTTATTACTCTTTAGTTGCAGCATTTCACATGGTTATGTATATCCCTTAATTGAATTTGTCATCTTCTTAAAATGGCTTGTCCAGGAGCAAATGTGACCTTGATCACAAACCTGAAGTGTCTGCTCATCACTATCAGATTGTAAAGTCTTCAGGAAAAGGACCATGTTTTTGCATGTGTGTGTGTACCATGCCTATTACATAGGGTCTGCAATCTTGCTTGGGCAGAGGGCATTCCTGGCACATCTACCAATGTGATATATGCCATGCCAGCAATGCATTCAAAAACCAGTTGGAGAACACTTCAGCCTCCCTGGTCACTCAGTTACAGACCTAAAAGTTGCAATTCTCCAACAAAAAACACCCTTCAAAAACAGACTCCAATGAGAAACTGCAGAATTGGAATTAATTTGCAAACTGGACACCATTAAATTAGGCTTGAATAAGGACTGAGAGTGAATGGGTCGTTACACACAGTAAAAACTATTTCCTCATGCAAATTTTACCCTACTGTTACTCACACCTTCTTGTCAACTGTTGAAAATGGGCCATCCTGATTATCACTACAAAAGTTTTTTTTCTCCTGATAATGATAATAGCCCACCTTAATTGATTAGTCTTGTTATAGTTGTTGGTATGGCAACACCCATTTTTTCACGTTCTCTGTGTATATATATCTTCCTCCTATATTTTCCACCACATGCGTCCGATGAAGTGAGTTTTAGCCCAGCAAAGCTTATGCCCAAATAAATTTGTTAGTCTCTAAGGTGCCACAAGTACTCCTCATTCTTTTTGCTGATACATAGCTACCACTCTGAAACTTAAAGTATGTTATTCTCTGATTGTACATTGTGGTGCACTTTGCCCCTCTCTCTGAAGTATTTCAAATTAGCCACTCTCAAGAGACAGGGTACTTGACTAGATGTACCATTGGCTTGATTTGCCGTGGTCCTATTTTCTACAGTCAGATAAGGAGGCTCCATGGTGGTGTGAGACAGAGAAGCAGGAGAATTAGAGACACCAGAACTTAGATTTGAACCACCGGGGGAGTTACAGGGTACAAGTTAAGAACGAGAGGATGTGATTTGTAGATATCTGTCTGGTGCACCATCATCAGAGGGCTCTTTATCCTTCTGAGCAATAATGAAATCGTTTGGGCCAGAGTTGAGACCTCTGAAAATGGAGACTTAAATAGAAATGTAAGAAGATCCTTAGCTATAGCAGCCTGAATGGTCCCGTGATAATTAGTATATAGGTCTATAGAGGGTTGTTACTAACACTGATCCCAAAGAAGTTCCTTAACCACAATAGAATGTATATTGCCTAGTTTATTCATGTGTTTGAGAGCTGGGAAGCTAACTTCATGCTCATAATGAATATGACTTGCCTGCTGTAGATGTTCAGAAAGCAAAGGTAAACACTTTACTACTTTTTATTATCAAGAAAAGCCCAATGTATCTATAGGTATGATGAAAGGTTTACAGCTACATTACAGTGGATAATGCTCATACATTTCTGAGCATGCAAAGCTGCAGGATATCAAAGTAAGAATGTGCTCTCTGCAGTTCAGGTAGCTCAGAGCATGGTAACTACATATCCAAAGGCTAGTCTAGGATCATTAGCACAACTGTCTGCCTAGTTAAAGTAGGGCTGATGTACACAATCATTTAGTTTCTGGTAAGTTGGGGTGTGACTCTACCTTGCATTAACCTTCCGTGCATTAAGTGTCTGTGTGGACTCTGCTGATGCACACTGACAGTTCTTTAGTGCTCATTGATCTTATCCTGCTTTGACACAGGAGTAGATCAAAGTGCAAGAACTGTTAATACATGTCAGCAGGATCCACCTGGATACTTAGAGAGCAGCAGGATGGTGTGGGGTAGATTCACATTCCATTTTGCCACAGATTAAATGTTCATGTAGACAAGCCCTAAGCAGCCATGTATTGATGTATGAAGAATGGTTCCTCACCTGTTGTTTGAGTCATGTAAAAGTGAGCCCACTGAAGGAAGTCAAAAGCAAGAACACCTCAGTCTGCACCATGGGAGCTTTAGGTTAGATATTAGAAAAAACTTTTTTAACTAATAAGGATAATTAAGTACTGGAATAGGTTACCAAGTGAAATCCCTGTCATTGGAGGTTTTTCTGAACAGGTTGGACAAACATGTCAGTGATGGTCTCGGTGTACTTGGTCTTGTGCTGGGCACTGGACTAGGTGATCTTTCAGTATCCCTTCCAATCTGCATCTCTGATTCTGTGATTTAAATTATGATGTTTAGTTGTAATTTAAAGTACTCAGGAAAGAAAGAAAAAGAACCCAAAAGGTTTTTTTCAAGTAGTGTGGTTATATTTTGTACTTTACACTATTCCTTTTAAGCAAGGGCATGTAAGCTACTGTACATCCAGGGCCTAATAGTCAGAAGTACTAAGCATTGTGGTTTCCTTTGATATCAGCTGGAGATACAGGACTCAGCACCTTTGAAAAATCAGGCCTTCGGGCATTAATGCACTATTCCTCCAGGCATATTGTCACATGGTGGCTGACAAATGGATTGAGTAGTTTATAGTGCTGCTGTATAATTTGTACTAACATTTATATCTTCTGAATGTTAGGATGGCTCTTTAAATGTTTCCTCATGCAGCTAAATCCACTGTCAACAAGGATTCCTCACAGAGATCAGGGAAAGTATTCAATAGTTTAATAAAACTCTAACTTAGATAGGTAGATAGCAGTGGTTCAGAAGAAAATAGGCTACACCAGCTGCCATCTATCTCTGAGTGCCTTAAGATTGTAGGTCTTTCAAGATGTTGTATGAAAAGACCCTTACCTTCTCTTCACACAGCTACTGGTGTGCCAGCTGACCCCACACCTACACTGACGTGGGAGTATACTTGTGTGGGGCCTCTACTAGCAATCAGGAAGGAAAAGAAGAGGGTCAGGGGTCATGTACATTCAAAATGCATATTCAAATATTTTATTTTCCGATTGTCCACTTAGTCACTGTCTTTGGAAGTGACAATGTAGAATTGCTCTTCCAGGATAACATGCACCTTTACCAGACGGTCAGCTCAAGATTTATGCACTACTTAAGACCTCAAAGTAGGGCTTACATGAGGCCTAAATGGCACATAGGCATTGGGCTGGCCTCTGCATGAGTGTAAATTTCATAGGTGTAAAAAAAAGTTCATTGTGAACCCATTGGTTCATAGGCCTCAGATTTCAAGACCCTGTCAGGTTGCCCCTTCCCTGAGGTGGCATCAGGCTGTAGGGTATTGCACCATAAAGGGACAGAGTCATTGCATGAACTTGGGCAGATGTGGTGATGGAAAAGGGATAACCAGATGATGTAGTTTTTTTTAAAATGCATCTATTAAATGTCAACTGTTTTTCACTATCTTCATCTTCAGATCACATCTGCCGCTCTGCGGGATGAGCCATAAACTTTAATTTTCCTAGTGTTAAAACAGTTCCTCTCAGAACTGCTTCCTTTCTCTCCTTCCTCTCTGATATGTACCTTCTTTCATGCTACCATATTCTATTGGAAAAGCCTCCCACTTCCCATACAAAGGCTCTCACTCTTCTCTTTTAACCCTCTGCTTGAAATTCATTACTTTTGAGAGTCCTTCCAGTATTGATCTTGGCACCAGCAACATTACTGTTGCTTCTTATAGTACTTCTGAATTGTACTGAATTTTTCTGAGAGCCTCAGGGTAGGGACTTTATATATTTTAATGTTTTGTAAAGCACCATACACACTTATGGTGCTTGCTAAATAACTATTACTATGATAAAAGCAACCACTTTATTCTGCCATGCATTTATTTTTCTTCTCTATCTGACATTCTCAGTATATGTCAGACAGTGTAGCTAAACTCTTATTTTTAATGTTCAATTTACAAAGGATTAGGAGGAATTTGCAAATGTCTTGTTATGTGTATACGTATATTCATATATTTATATAAATGTGTAGGTGTGTATATATACAGCTATAACACCCCTACATTATATATATACATTTGGTATTGTGGTAGAGGGAGAGAAGGCTGTGAATGCAGCTGTTATTGATGCAGGACTGAGCATAATGCACTCCAGGGCATAGGGTCCTTTTACCCTGGATATGGCACAGGATGTCTTATATGCCTAGTGTAAACATTGTGCAAGGGAGGTGGTCCTGGCTCATATATAGAGATTACAATGCCTACACATGTGAAACAACCACAAATTGTTCTCCAATAAATCTGTGCCCAGATAGTGAAGGAATTATGGAATGCAGAACTAATTGTTTATGGATGTTAATTCATGCCAGTAATACAGAACTAAATACCAGTCCCCTAATTTCCCTTGCAAAAGTATAAGATGTGACATACAAAATACCAGCCAACAATAATGCAGTTCCCACCAGCTGGAGAGAATTAGAAGAATGTAAAAGGTACAGTACTAAGCTGTCTATCAGAATAAAAAAGAAGTAGATAGTGTGGGCTTAGGGGGGTTTTTTGTGTATTTTTTTAATAAGATTCGAAGAGGACATACTAAATATAGCCTCTTCCTCGGAGAAAGTAGATTAAGAATGGCTTCTGCTGATTCATATGAAATACATAGTAGGACAGGCCAATAAGGGAACCAGAAGAAATACCGTGTTGCATCAACCATGTGACTTCTACAATATGACCAGTCCAGCTAATTCAGTTGAAACTTATAGTACAAAAGAAGAAATGTGTGCCAATGGAAAATTTGTGAAGGCAAAAATAATTGGATGAAAAACTACATGTTCATGCAAGCAAATAAGACTTAAGGATGATTCTGAGTTGCAAATTCCACACAACTTTAGTAGTAAGCTTAATATTGTGCATATTTAAGGTGAGAGGGAGAGTTGTCCTTTAGTGAGGACACTTGCCTAGGACTTAAGCGACCTATTCCATGTTCCACCACAGCTTTCCTGTGTGATCTCAGGAAAGTCACTTATCCTCTCTGCCACAGTCCTCATCTGTAAATTGGGTCTAATAGTACTTCTATATGTCACAGGGCTATTGAGACTACAGTTTCAGAGACTACTGTAACGGGGGCCCTGTAAGTACCTAAGATAGATGACACTACCAAATATAGTTGTGTGTAAGTAAAGGATAGGGTATGTGACAGGGTGCAGCTCACCACTGCAGCTCACCACTGCAGCACCCCCTGCTGGATGTCCCAGGGATCAGCTCTGCTAGCCAGTGCACCCTCTTCTGGTGGCATCTCACCACCATCACTTCTGCTCTAGGGACCCACATCACTCTCAGGTCTGCGACATCCTCTTCATGACACAGCCCTCTGGCTGTGCCACACTTTGGGCTCCCCCATTTCTGGGGGGGATGTACTGCAGTCTGACAGTCCAGCCACTTCCCTCAGTGGCAAGCAGAGGAGTACCTGGGCCAACCTACTACTCGGTGTCCCAGTCCAGGGACCCTATAGATGGCTGCTACTTGCTGCATCCCCTCCAACTCCTCTGTAGATCTCCCTGGGCCACTTCCCCATGGCCCCAGCACCCTCTTTGCCCTTGTCTGAGATCCCTGCAGCTTGCCAGGATCTGCCTTTAGTTCCTTCCATCCCTGCCTGCAGTAGTGCTCTGTCCAAGGTGCTTGCTGCCTTCAGCCTGCAAGGCAGCTAGTCCTCCTCCCTCCTCAAGCTCCAGGGAGTGACCAAAGCTGCTGTGCTCTGCAGACCATCTTATATGGGCCAGCTTGGCTCTGACTGGCTGCTCCTTGCAGTCCCTCTCTGATTGGCTGCCTCTTGTACAGCCTCCTAAGGGCTCTATTAACCCCATAGAGCCCAGTGTGGGACAGGTGCCCCATCACAGGGAGAAACAATAAAACTAGCATTTGTCACTCATCTTGATGCCATATATCCAGAGTGGCCAAACTGCATGTGGCTCTTTTACAGTTAGCGTGGCTTGCAGGGCCCTCTGCCATGCCCTCCCCCATTTGCCACCTACCAGACTGGGTGCGGGGAGCTCAGGACCATTGCCTTGCACAGGGTAGTGGGGTAAGGGCTTATGCCCAGCAGGGAGGGGTGTATCCGGGCTTCAGCTCCATGGGGCACGCCTGCTGGGGCTTGGGGCTTCAGCAGGAGCAGGGCTGAAACCCCAAGCCCGGAAGGCATGCCCTAGCTCTTGAACCTCTGAAGATTGTCGTATGCACTCGGCAGGTCAGTAAGTTTGGCCACCCTGCCATATATATACACAAAGTGGAAACCAGATTTGCAAACAAACTATGTATTTTGAGTATCTGGAGAATCTCACTGTGCTAGAGCAGTGAGCTTAGGTGAGAGCACTGAGAGGAAAGACTGCAAACAAGACCACAAACAGGCAACAATGTCAAATCTGTAATATTAGTATAATGATGCCTTCTTTGGAGGAGTGTTTGAAAGGAGCTAAAATGTAAGTAGTGAGAGCTCGCTAGCCATCTGGTAGACAAGCAGAAAGGCCAAATTACTATTTTGAAATATTGTGGAAGGTCATAACCCAACTATGGGCTGGTGTAGGGCTTGTCATACACGTACTGCGGAAGGGTTTGGGCAATGGAGGACAGGTCAGGGAGAAGGCCTTGTCACAGGAAGCTCAGGAACCTTTTGGCAGCAGGAGGTTGTGCTTACGCAGAGCTTGCCACTTGATGTGCCCAACAGTGTGACCAAACTAGGATGGTTTTCTCAGTCTAGTGGCATAGATAACAAGCATGGTTACTTGTTATGCAAACTATGAAGTAAAGCTGGTCAGTTTTTTTCAGCAAATAGTAAATTTGCCCCCTATCCCCCATAGCATTTTTGGGAGCACCAAAACTATTTGCAATTTGACACAAATTCTCCACATAGTTTTGGGCACATGTTTTTTTGGAGGGGGAGGGGAATGTAGATGCCATTCACAGAACAGGAGGAGGGTCTGCCTCCATTATAAACTTCAGCTCAGCACTTAGTGCATTCACGTAAGATGTGTTGGACATTGGTTCAGTTCCCTTCCTCTGCCTAGAATTTGAACTCGGGCCCCCCACACAATAGGAGTGTCCTAGCCACTGGGCTATGGGATATTAAGATGCAGGTATCTCCTGTTGAAACTACTGTGTATTAATAATTACATAGTCACTGAGCCAGAGAGAGAGAGAGTAGGAGTGACTCTGTAGGCTAGTGTACCCTTCTGCAATGTGGAAGTCCCAAGTGCATGTCCTTGCTACAATGACTATTTAATTATTTATAAAAAGTGGATCAGCTTTAAAAGGAGAGACTGAGACCCGTAGCATAGCTCACCCAGGAATTGTGAAATTCCTAAAGCAGCAAGCCAGCTAATGCTCAACTGCCTGAAAAATACATTTGGTTCCTAGAGCATTAACTTTCCCCCAATGTAAGTCATTATTACTAAATTCTCTACATAATAGTTAACACAATTTTACTAATTGCTTTATGCTCAGCCAGGTAAACTATGCAATGAACTATTTTAATTATTAATGCAGTATGTACAGTGTGCTCTAATGCTGTGCATTAGTAGCCCACTGGTCAGTTTGTGTTACATGTCCCTCAGAGCCCATTCCTCAGAAGCTGAAAGACCACACTAAGAGAAAGATACAGAAAAGATGATAGGAGGAAAACAAGAGAGTTGCAGAAGTGGCAGAGGAGAAGAGGACAGCAGAAATGTTGAGAGAGGTTAAAATCTGCAGGGCCTTGAAAGTGAAGGTTGGTGCACATTGGCTTAGACCAGTTAAGTCTAAGATGCTGGACTGATTTACTTCAGCTGAGAATCAGACTCTTGAACTTGATGTAGAAGGTAAAAAAAAAAGTGACTGACTGGAAGGATTCAAAGAGTAGAATGATGTGATCAAAGTGTTGGGAAGGAAGATTACTTTAGAAGCTGCATTTATTGACAAGCTTTATTAATCAAGGAAAGTTTCTGTTCATGTGGACAAAATGATTCTGAGCTCCGAAGTTCACCCCAAAAGTGAATTCAAATTTTCATGGGGTATGAGTCAATATACTGCAATTCTTTTGTTTAAACCTGAAATTGCTGAAGGAAAGGAAAATCCATTGTTAGAAGCCAACTAGGCACAATTCAGGAAAAGTAAATCTCTTGTTTAATTTGGAATGGCCAAAAAGCTATTGGATGAATATGTTCAATATATTTTGTGACGTTCCAAGAAATCAGAGGATTTCTATCCTTTTGGTATCACATTTAATTACATAAGGCAAAGTATTATTATAATGTGTCCAAATACCTCCACCTGCTTTATTATTACAAAATCCTCACATGCTAGCATGTTCAAGAAAATATATGACAAAATCACTAGCTTTATAACCTCGATATGGTCAGGTCTGCAGATTGAAATTCAGACCGTATATTTGCCAGAAATTGTAAGTTGGATGTCTGGTCATTGCCAAATACATTCTTTGTTAGAAGACTTTGGCATGGCAAGGCCTAGTCTTGCATGTTGCTTTTCCGGTAGTGCAGTGCATCTTAGTTCCTAAAATTCTGATTTTGTGTTCAGACATAAAGCAGAAAACAGATTTTTGTCCTGCTGGAAAAAACGCTCATCTAATAGTTCCTCTGAACTAATCTGGAAACTATTCTGCCCTCTTCTGTTCTATATCGTATGGGATTTTATACCACGCTCATCACCATAATGTCTGAGCACCTTCCATTAATGGATTAAGCGTTGTGACTACATATCTGTCATATGTTGTTTGTTCCCTCATCCTCTCTCCAGTGGAAGAAGCATATGCAGTGCCGAGTCTTGTTTTGGTAGATTTTTTTTTTATTAATATATATGTACTGTACTGCCCTGTATTAGGGTGACAATGTCAGGTTTATGCTAACAAAGGAAGATATCAGTATGATGTTATAAAGTTGCAGCTTCTCAATTCATGTTCTCTTCAACTTTCATTTATCCTGTTGTGAAAGGAAAATCTGTCTTACTGAAGAAATAGTTCAACATAAGAACAGACCTAATATTCAGTCTGGCTTTTTCTTTCCCTGTCTGGCAAAGAATTGTACCACACAATTCCAATATGATCCAGAAGAATTCAGGGAGGGATTGAAAGAGAGAGGCCCAGAATCCCCTTTTTAACTTCAAAATTATTTCTACCTAGAAAACAAAACCTTTGGTATTTTATCTTTTTTTTTTTTTTGGTCAAGAAATATTCATGTTTAAGATTACAGGCTGTAAAGGTAAAGTAAATCAGAAAGAACAAGAGAGGGAACACTTCTGAATCTATTGACCATGAACGGTACTTTAAAAAAAATAAGCCAGGATGCCTCTAATGCTCTTTTCTTTGATCTGATTTACAAAGGGCTCCAGAAAACCTTAACGCGGCCTTGATCCTTAGCTATGTAGCTCAAAAGAGATGTTGAAGAAAAAGTTCTTTTAAGATGGAAGGTTTAAATCTTGTTCAAGTTCATTCTTTATGGAGAAAAATGAATTGTTATTTTTCAATGTAAAAATTGTTCCATAATATAATTAATCTTAGAATGAAAATTGTATATCACACTACGTCTGATCTTCCAGAATTACTGTATTTAGTATTTTGTATTTAAAAAGGGTTCAAGCCGGAGATTTGATTTAACTTTACACTATTTATCTTAATAAGAGTTTTTTGTTTTTGTTTTTTTTAATTTTTTTAATTTGTCTCTAGAGTTTGGCTATTGCAGACGTTTAATACACCTGTAAATTAGAGTGCTGTGGCCAGTCTGGTATTCTATAGATGGACATATAGTTCTATTATCTCTGTTGTGCTCATTGGTATTTCTAGCACTGCACTAGCATGATTTGTTTTAATTGTTCTGTCCAAAAGTGACTAGAAAGGAAAATAAAATATTGCAAATATCTCAGCAGCATTTAAGGAACTGCTCTGAGATACCATTGAGGATGTGGGGATGGGTGAGGTTAGACTCATTGGAGATGTCATTATATGAAGCATCTTTTGGAAAATTAAACAACAACAAAAAGAAAAATCACACGCCCAAGTTTCTTTTAAAGTAAATACTGTGTTTTCAAAGGTAGGTGCCTCAATAAAATGTCCAAATCCCATAGTTAGCTACTCAGTGGTAGGACACAAAAGTGCCCACTTTAAATGCCAGATTACATATCCAAAAATACATTTGGATGATTTTATTAAGGTTCATATGTTAATAGGCTCTACAGCAAGAGTAGGCAACCTATGGCACATGTGCCAAAGGCGGCACGCGAGCTGATTTTTCAGTGGCACTTGCACTGCCTGGGTCCTGGCCACCGGTCCAGGGAGCTCTGCATTTTAATTTAATTTTAAATGAAGCTTCTTAAATATTTAAAAAACCTTATTTACTTTATATAGCAATAGTTTAGTGATATATCATAGACTTATAGAAAGAGACCTTCTAAAAACATTAAAATGTATTACTGGCACGTAAAACCTTAAATCAGAGTGAATAAATGAAGACTCAGTACACCACTTCTACAATGTTCACGCCAACCAAATTATATTGTATTTTTAATATATATATTTTTTCAAGATACATTTGTAACTTTTAAAAAATTATATAAATGCTTGTTCTTCAAGGGGTTCACACACCACATGTGATTTGTAAAGTTTTTCTCAAGCCTGTTGCAATGCAGTCCTATCATTTCAGTTTAATATAACATATTATAAGATTACCCACAACAACACACTACTAGATAGGTGTTATCTGAAGGCACTGCAGTCCTATTCGTCTCAATATCTCCCCAAATGGCCTCTTATATACATTAAATAGAAAGGGTGACAGAACAGAAGCGTGTAGTACACCACATGAGCGAGCCCTCAGTGCTTTACTTGAAACTGCCATTTCGGCCTTTTGGGAGAAAAAAGAATAGAGCCACTCAAGTACAACCCAATAAATCCTTGGTCTGAAAAAATGTCAGGAACACCTTTATGGTCAACGGCATCAGAGGCAATTGACATATGTAACAAAATTGACTAGGATGCTTTGCCTTCTTGCAATGCCAGAAGTCCATCAACCAATGAGACCAGAAGAGTCAGTGTTTGTACTAAAGAAAGACGTAAAACTATATTAACAAAGCTCAAAAAAACCCTTCCCCCTCGCCCCCAAAAGGGGATACTAAAGAGGAGAACACAACTGAGGAGACTCTCAGCATCAGAAGTGCTTTCTTGAGCATGGCCCTAATGATATAGCATGTGTTTTTATCTGCATTCATTAGTGTTTAAAGAGATCCACGTGATCAATTGCTATGGCTTTTACATTTGGATTTGTTATTTTTTTGGATCTTCATGAGTGTCTAGTGCATTTAATAAAATGATAATATTTTAGGAGAACATAAATGT
Organism: Chelonoidis abingdonii; assembly: GCF_003597395.2. Classification (NCBI taxonomy): domain Eukaryota; kingdom Metazoa; phylum Chordata; order Testudines; family Testudinidae; genus Chelonoidis; species Chelonoidis abingdonii. Next base: position 46,260,922 of record NC_133770.1, read on the forward strand.
TAAGTTGTTGCTTCCTTAGCTGGAAATACAAATTCCATTTTTTTTACTGGGAGTATTTAAAATTGCAGTTAAAAAAATCCAAGAACCCAACCTTCCATTACATTTAACATCTTCTTTCATATATTTTTATAGGTGCCTAGTAGCTTCTCTAAGATGTGTTCCTTTAAAGGCCAAGCAAGATGTGTAATTCAAACAACTTCATGTCACCACTTTTCCTAGAATTTATCTTCTTTCAATGATGTATAGATTTTGTTTCAAATGTATTTATTTTAGAATTGCAGAAATTCATTCTTCAAAGGTTATCACAAAGTCTGAGATTTTAAAGGAAAAGTTCAGACGTTAGTGCATCAATCTTTTCTCAAACTTCTAAAATATTTCTGTATTAATTTTGTATAGGTACTTTGGCAACAGTACTATAAACAAAAATATGTTTTAGTAGCAGAAAACAACATAAGGTGGTTTGGATTAAAAAACAAAATTTATTTATCTTTAAACAACAACTGTATTTTTGAGAACAGCTGGACTTCTAGTGTGGCAAATTAGATGTGAAGATGTCTGCAAGAAGTAACAATTACCTAGTTTCTTATAAGAGAAAATTCTCCCCCTCCTCAACCCATATGTCTCAGGGATTGATCCTACACATGGAAATATGGAAGTAAAAAATAATGAGCAGGACGTGGGATGCAGAGAAACCTGTCGAGCCATTAATGAGAGAGCTGTTGTGTGGTCAACCAGTTACTGAATTAAGGCCAAAAAGGGGGTACATGGAGAGAAAGAGTTCCTTTGCATGCTGAGGGTTTAAACTCATGTCTGCTAAAATGCACCTTATCTTATCTACACCTTGCCCATTTTTTATTCAGTGCTCTTGGGAATACTGAATGGAAGTACAACCACCTTGAAAATTACTTTGGCTCAGTGAAGAGGATTATGCCTAGTGCTTAACCTTAACTGTGCCCACCTATAGCCACTCCATATCCCAACCTTGGGAGGAGGGATAGCTCAGTGATGTGAGCATTGGTCTGCTAAACGTAGGGTTGTGAATTCAATCCTTGAGGGAGGCATTTGGGGCAGAATCAGCACTTGGTCCTGCTAGTAAAGGCAGGGGGCTGGACTCAATGACCCTTTGGGATCCCTTCTAGCTCTATGAAATAGGTATATCTCCATAATGTAAAAATAAATAAAGTTCTATGCTTGCACTGGGGCATTACATCTTTGCTTTCCTGCTACTCATCACACAAGGATTTATCAGATCAAGATCTAAATGTAATAAAAGCAAAAAAACCCACATACTCTTAATACATTCCACATATAGTCCTGTAGTTAAGTCTGACACATCATTTTTATTACAGATCTGTTTAGATATTATATGGGTACTGTACTCAATGCACATATTTCTGTAATATGAGAAGTATTTAACAATATTTCCAGCCTCAAGAGATCAAAAATCATGAGTCAGGCCCCCCAAAATCATGAGATTTAAAAAACCAACAAATCATATTTTTTAGTCTGTCTTTTGACTTTTTAACTCCCCTCTACTCCTGTGTGTGTGTGTGTGAGAGAGAGAGAATTTCAGTCAAAAAGTCATGCCTGTGTGAGTGTGTGTGTGAGAGAGAGAGAGAGAATTTCAGTCAAAAAGTCATGCCTGTGTGAGTGTGTGTGTGAGAGAGAGAGAGAGTTTTTCACAAAAAATCATGCATCTCATGGGCTGCTCAGTAACTCCCCTTACTCTCTCCTTACCCTTAATATAGCGGAATTGCCATCCATTTCCTATTACTTGACTCCATCCCCTCTGGTGTATAAAAGAAGGGCTGGATGGTAAATAGTTTGAGAGTCACCAACCTAATTAAGGCATGATGATTCATACTTACCCATAGAGCTTATATTACTTTATAGGGTTGATGTGTGACCGATATACATATCAAAGAACTTTAAACTTACATCATGGTGAAAATGTCATGGTAAAATCAATATGGGATTGATTGAGCCTTTGGCAAGAAGCAACACTTCCCTGCCTCTCCCTGCTCTGGATTCCCCAATCTCCTCCCCACTTCCCTCTTATCCACCAAATCCCCCAGTACCCTGTTCCCCTGCACTCTCAAAATCTGCCTCCTGTTCTCCTTCACTCTCTCCATCCACCTTTCAGTGTGTCTGCTGCTCCTCACTGTCCCTGTGTCCTATCTAGTACCCCCCCAACCATAGAGTGGCATTTTGCCTGTGGGAATGGCTTCAATCTCACTGAAAAGATAGACTGTAGGGAAGTGGCGACCACCTTGCTGACTTCAACCCCATTGACAGTGATAGCAGGTGGTGGCCATTTTGAATAAGGGAAACATGCTTGTGTTTGTCGCCTTTCATCATGTTTTCATGCAACAGATGAAAAAAATACCCTGAAATCGCTAGAATCATGATCAAATTGCCCATGTTAATCATACTGAGTTAAACCAATCTGGTATTCCGGCAGAACACACAAAGTTGTGGTTTGCTCTGTAATATGTTTAACATTTCACATCAAATTCTCTTTGCAAGGTAGGTGGAAAGAGAAAGTACAGTGTCTATTTCCATTTGTGGGAAAGAAACTAAAACCAAACCCCACCCCCTACTCTTTAAGTAATGCCAGTATTCAAAAATAAATCTCCACTAAACCTGAGAAATGGCAAATAACTGAAATCTGCCTTTATTTATACTACTGCAATAGTTTTTTCTTGAAATACAGAAACTGGCATGGAAACATATTTAGGATTTACCTTCATGACTATGGAGTGTGTCTTTTATGCAACACAAATGTAATAGAAAGGATACTTAGCCATAAAACCATGAATTTAAGACTGGCTGTTTAACACCTCCATATATATAGTATGGTGTGAGGGACTGTCCTGGCAGTCTGACTGAAGACCTGGGTAAGCTTTGATTTGCTAATCTTACTTTTTATTGCTGTAGGACGCTGCTTTGTTTGGTTCACAATATAGCTTTAGTGACAAACTCAGTAACAGAATCAGAATTAGTCTAGCCTCAAGGAAAGTATTGCTAAATGTGGTGCATGGGAATGGATTTCAAAGGCAAAACCACAATCTGTTTTTGGCTTCCTTGTTCCTCACAACTTCCAGCAGCACCTTCCTGGTAGTGTGATAGCTTTTCAACTGTTAGTTTCCCCAGCTTCTCCTCTTTTCTTTCTCCAAAACATCTCCAAGGCCCCAGTTCACAGAGTTTTGCAAAGAATATCATTCACAGTGGCTTCAGGCATAGACAGCATGCTTTTAGGTGCCGTTATTACTATTCTGATCATTTATTCTTTGTTTTACCTAGTCCTGGACCCTGGCCCCCATTGTGCTAGATGCTGTTCAAACAGAACAAAAACCAGCAGTCACCCTCTTCCACTCATTTGGGGACTTGCCTGCTTCACTTTGCCACCCTCAGCAAAGCAAAGGAAAGCATTCAGGCATAGATAAAATAGAAATTAAAAGTGAGGTAAGAAAAATCACAATTATATCTCACTAGATTAGGTTAGGAAATTATAAAATATGAGCTTCTTATGGTATATTTCCTTTTCCTTCTCATAAGGTTAAATACTGAAGGGTAAAAATATATACTCAGCTTCTTCACAGGTAGTTTGGCCCCTCTGTGCTTGTTGCATTTAATGATTTCAGTGGAAAGTACCTTCTGGTAATTGGGAGGTTATCTATTCTTTACTTCAGCTGTATCACCATTGCTGTATTTTATATTATGTAAATTGAGCATCAGATCTTTAAGTGATTGTCTTGGATTAACAACATCAGATTAAGGTATGCTTTTACCAGAGCACTTAGGAAAAAATGATATAACAGACTCACATTATATACTCAAGTGGATGATATGAAGCATAAGCTTCAGGCAAGTTTTGATTTATTCAGTGCACTCTGCAACGCAACAAATAAACCAAAGACTGTAATTTTTATTGTTGACAAAATATGTAAAATCTTACAATATGTATTAAAAACCTCTTCCTGCTAGACAGTCAGAATCATACCACCAGTCAAAAAACCTATGAAACAGAACAAAGAATCTGAAAGTTCAAACTGCCTTAAAAATGCCTAATTTTTTCCTAGACAACTCAAGATGGCCAAATACATTCTGAATAAACTGTTATGCCAGCACAATTTGTCAATGTTAAATGCCTCCACTGTAATCTCTGCCGTTGTTACTTTTCCAGAGTTGTTACTTTATTGATGACACAGCCTGCTGATCTGTTATCACAATGAAAGGAATTTTGAATGTGTGATGTGCAGTAACACAATTAAATGTTTTTTTCCATCCCCCTGTCTGTTCAATATGCATGTGCACAGCATGTCCTGTCATTTGTACCCATGTGTGCTATATTCAGAGTTATCTGTATGCATGATTCCACCCTCCTATTTTTTTATGCTAGAGTGTAATATACTGTGCAGCAGGACTGAGCCAAAGTGAGTTGGTGAGTTACCTTTTCAGATGTTTGCTTATTTATCTTTATGATTTGCACAGCACCTGTTTCCATAGCAAGTAGGCACATATTTGCAAAATTAAAATATATTAATTACATAAAACTAAGAGAAAAATTAAAAAAGGCTAATGCTACTAAACCATATCTTGTATCATGCCCCTCAAGCTCACTGGTAAAGAGTCATGGATAGTTAATTTCAAAGATGGGACCTTCAACTGTGGAAGCCATACCGTTAGCACAGGAGGAGTTTACTTTAGAAATTTGCACCAATAGCCTTATCATAGAAGAATTATAGAAGAATCATAGAAGATTAGGGCTGGAAGAGACCTCCAGAGGTCATCTAGTCCAGTCCCCTGCTCAAAGCAGGACCAACACTGTCTAAATCATCCCAGACAGGGCTTTGTCAAGCTGGGCCTTAAAAACCTCTTAAGGATGGCGATTCCACCATCTCCATAGGTAACCCATTCCTGTGCTTCACCACCCTCCTAGTGAAATAGTGTTTCCTAATATCCAACCTAGACCTCCCCCACTGCAACTTGAGACCATTGCTCCTTGTTCTGGTTCTGTCATCTGTCACCACTGAGAACAGCCGAGCTCCATCCTCTTTGGAACCCTACTTCACGTAGTTGAAGGCTGCTATCAACTCCCCCTCCCACTCTTCTCTTCTGCAGATTACATAAATCCAGTTCCCTCATCCTCTCCTCATGTGCCCCAGCCCCCTAACCAGTTTTGTTGCCTTCTGCTGGACTCTCTCCAATTTGTCCACATCTTTTCTGTAATGGTGGGCCCAAAACTGGACGCAGTACTCCAGATGTGGCCTCACCAGTGCTGAATAGAGGAGAATAATCACTTCCCTCGATCTGCTGGCAGTGCTCCTACTAATGCAGTCCAATATGCCATTAGCCTTCTATAAGTCAGTCTTACATACTGTGGCATGCCTAGGGTTACAGACTGTCTCTCAATCCATAAAAAGTTTTTTAATAATCACCAGTTTCTTGAATGGAGCTCAGAAATGAAGAGGAATCCAGGGCAAAGGGTTGAGCACAGAAATTATATCTCATCCAATTCAGCATTAGTTTCTGAATGGATTTCAAAGCTGGCCCGAAGAAGAATGAAGTAGAGGTGACAAAAGTATGTATGATATTTGTGAGATATGAATCAGAAAGAAAAGATTTCTACCTAATGACCATCTGTAGATGAATAGGCACTACTGGAATAGGCCTTTGCTATCTGGAAAATCCCTAAACAATGATGGATCCTGTGAGACCCCAAGGCAATAAAAATGTTTGGTAAAAGGCAGCCATATGCCCAGAAAAGATGGCGCTCCCTAGAACTGAATAGTTAATGCAAAAAAGTCTCACTAATATTGGTTTGAAATTTTCAGTGAACTTGTTCACACCATGCTTGAGCCCACTTCTTCATCTTTCTGTGGACATGTAAGTAACTAAGGTTTACGGGCAACATACTGAATGAAAAAACAGATAAAAGGAAATATCTTTTCACACAGTTTATTGCCATAAAATATCAAACTCATTGCTGCAAGATATCGAAAGATTAAAAGAGGATGAGACGTATATGAATAGGGAGAACATTCACAATTACATTTTATATGGGATATAAAACACACATGCTTCAGGGCATAAACCAGCTGTTGACCAAAGGGGTTACGTGATAAACCTGAATTACCCCCTTGATAGATATTTGATAATCTTATTAACTACAATAGCTCCATTACAACTGTGAATATTTTACAGTAGTAGTTCTGTTGTGATAGTGAACATATACTGCCTATTTATCAAGATGCTGAAAGAAATGCCAAAAAAAACCCTTTCAATTCAAACGGGTAGCTAGTAGATGTTTTTTTCAAAAACTACCACTACCCACTCATCTTGTGTCATATTGAAGCCTTGACATATTCTTTCTAAAAATACACACGTATTAGGTCTGGCCTCCTGCACACCCTGTCTAGCAGAACTACAAGTGGAATGTTTTGTTTGTGATTTGCAAGAAGCAGGTGACAGGATGCTATCTCACAGCAGCATTCACAGGAAACTTGTGTTAAATTACAGTTTTAATGCAGAATAAATTTATACAAATAAAGACTCTTCTTCTTCCAGATATTATCCAGACATTGAAGCAATTTGTGTCTGTGGGTCAAAATCAGCCTGGGCAGAAGCCAGTGGAATTCAACATGAACAATCAATTTAAAGCCAGTGGAATTGTGCCTACTTGTGCCATTGGTGAATTTGGCCCTAAGTTGATTAATTGTATTGTCATAATTAAAACTTCTGATTCATGATGTTAATATTCTGAGCCCACAAAATATATCTACTATTTATGTTAGTTTGTAAGATCAATGCCATATCTGTAGTGAATCAGGAAAGTTAAGAGAGAAATATCATTACTTGTGTTGAAATGAAGAATTTTAGTTTGGCACAATTTTTTTAAATGCTGATGTAGAACATCTCCGTATGTGGTTTGTACAAATGTATTTTGTTCTTTGGTTGTTTGTGAATTAATTGTTATGAGTATTCATACCACTGAAAAAGATATTTAGGATTCATAGGTAGGGCCCTACCAAATTCATGGTCCATTTTGGTCAATTTCACAGTCATAGGATTTTAAAAATTGTAAATTTCATAATTTCAGCTATTTAAATGTAAAATTTCACAGTGTTGTAATTGTAGGGATCCTGACCCAAAACAGTGTTGTGTCTGTGTGTGTGGAAGTGTTGCAAAGTTATTGATGGGGTGGGGGGGTTGCGGCACCCACAACCCTTACTTCTGCACTGCTTCTGGCAGCGGCGCTGCCTTCAGAGCTGGGCAGCTGGACGGTGGCAGCTGCTGGTCAGGAGCACAGTCTGAAGGCAGAGCTGCTGCCAGCAGCAGTGCAGAAGTAAGGATGGAATGATGTGGTATTTCCACCCTTACTTCTGTGCTGCTGCCTGTAGAACTGGGCCTGAGTCAGCACCTGCCAATCTCTGGCCATCCAGCTTGGATGGCAACAGTGCAGAAGGAAGGGTGACATGGTATGATTTTGCCATTCTTACTCTTGTGCTGTTACTGGCAGGTTGCTGCCCTCAGAGCTGGGCACTTGGCACTGCAACTCCCTTTTGGGTCAGGACCCCCAATTTGAGAAACGCTGATCTCTCCCATGAAACCTGTATAGTATAGGGTAAAAGCACACAGAAGACCAGATTTCAAGATCCATGACACGTTTTTCATGGCTGTGAATTTGGTAGGATCTATTCCTAGGCAATACTGTATTAATTTTCCTGTATTGGTAGGTGTTTGTCTACTTACGAGTTACAGTGAAAACTCCCTCCAGAGAGAGGGGGTAGAGCAGGGATTGGCAACTGGCCGTGGTTCGCTGTTCCAGGCCAATGGGGGCTGTGATTGGCCGAATCTGCGGACACTACAGGTAAACAAACCGTCCCAGCCTGCCAGTGGATTTCCCTGATGGGCCACATGCCAAAGGTTGTCAATCCCTGGGTTAGAGGGAGTGTCCAGGAGTGGGGCCAGGGGAAGATTTCTAATTGGAACGGTATCTGCTTGTTTTGGCTGTTGCTTTTGGTTAATCCTTAGGACAACAAAGACAAGTATGCATGCCCTGTGCATACTGCTCCAAAATACTGGGAAGGAGTACAGCCCTGCTGACTACATTTTTCCTAGTTTTTTAACTTGAGCTCTTCCTCTCTCTCTCCACTCCTTTTTCCTCTTGCTCCTTCTCAACAAAAGAGATTCTTTCCAGGATAGATTCTTCATTGCACTGGAGCTGGCAGGTAGCTGGTCGTGGCTCTCAGATTCTCTGCTGCCCAACCCAACCCCAGTGCAAATTAAAGCTGAAGGGGTACAGCTTTAACTCACACTACTAATGTGAGGTCATTTATGCCAGTGGAGAACTAGGTGTAGCAAAACCTTGCTCTGTTGTGCCCCTGACACACCATCTTCCTCTCCTTATGCTTGATGCTAGCCAAGTGTCCCCCTGCATAAATCATGTAAAATGAACTTGGAAGACTAGATAATTGGACCTTCATCTTTTTCCTTTAGTCCACCTGGCTCTTCCTGCTGACCCCATCACCCTACATGAGCTAATATGGAATCTGTCTTAGTTTTCTACTTCTCCTCTATCCCTGTTTTACTTGCATTTTGTTTTCCCTTACTAGTTTCCTTACCAAGGGAGGGCATGCAAACTGGCCATCTGGGGAATCTGGACACATTGCAAGGGCAGGCCAAAGGAAGGAGGAAGTTCTGTCAGGTGAAGACAGTTGAGACTTACTCATGAGGAGCCTTGACCTGGCATACTGCCTGACATCCAGAATCCCTGCTTTCTCTGTGACACAGCACTCCCTAGCTGTCACAGAGGCCATCCAAGATTAGCTACTGTCCAAAGGGTTACATTCAATTAATAGTATAAACTAATGTAAAATGCACATCCTCATTGAAACTGCTTCAAGCTTCACAATGGCATTGTAGTTACTTAAAGAAAGAACACCATGTACTGCCTGAATCAGCAACGGATGATTAATAAGACATTTGAAGATAACTAAGATTCTTCCAAGACCCTTTCCGGCCTCTAGTAATTTTGCCTTTTATTTTGTCTCATACAGGAGAGCTGAACAGGCAATGAATACACCATTTTCTGCTGCTAATTCACTAGTTTGGCTAATTACAAAAGGCCAGATTCCATCTGAAGGTACACAAAAATTGTATACACTTATATGGAAATTGTGCTTGTGTATCCAATAATTTGAGCAACACTTCTGGGCTTATAAGAAAACAGAGAGATCACAGAATATTTCCAGCATAGGATAGATAATATGAAAGTCCACAAAGAACTTAATATTAAAATATTAGTATTGATCTGGTTGAATTTTTGGCATATGAATTTTCCTCACCATTTGATCCTTCCTGTTGGAAGGAATAATTTATCTGTTTCTACTAAATGTAATGCCCTCTAGAGGTGATTGTTGCTGACATATTGCTCTAAGTGTATATCTACACTGTGATGGAAGCCCAGGGTGAGTGGGACTTGAGTCTGCTGACTGCTGGTTAGAGAACCCAGGGTTTTAGCATCTACAGTGATTGTTAACCCTGAGTTAAAAATTTTCCAACCCAGGCTTGAATCTGCGTCTTTAGTATCTGCACTGAAACACACAGTTCTGGGTCAAACCGTATCGAAGATGCACTAGCACCTGCCCAATATGTGGCTACTCTAGTTCTTTGACTGTGGTGCACTGTGGGAAAATTTGATTGCCCACCGTGCACATTACAGGAAGTTTGAACAGAGCTGCCATTTTGGGCTGTGTGCTCCCAGCTGTTGGATCCAGCACATGGAAGAGGCTCCTTTTGAAGAGCTTCTCTTCCTTGCGCTTTCACTCCTGTGTCAGAAAATGAGCAGAACTTTTGTGAGATGCTGGTGGACATTTTGGTGGCATTTTCTGACCCACCAAAGTTACCTGACACAACTTCTGATGGAACAGGAAGAGATGGCAAAGGAGGAGGAGTACCCAGTGTGACAAACCCAAACTGGTGGGGTACAGGAGTCTGGTAGAGGGCAAATATACTGGTCATTAGATGAGTAGTTTTCTGTTCCCTGAGTGACCAGAGCAGGGGCTGCACTAGAGTAATCAGGAACCTGCTAGAACCAATTAAGGCAGACAGGCTGATTAGAACACCTGAGGATAATCAGGGCACCTGGGTTTAAAAAGGAGCACACTTCAGTTTGTGGTGTGCGTGTGAGCAGCTGGGAGCAAGAGGCACAAGGAGCTGAGAGTGAAAGAGTGTGCTGCTGAAGGACTGAGAAGTACAAGCGTTATCAGACACCAGGAGGAAGGTCCTGTGGTGAGGATAAAGAAGGTGTTTGGAGAAGGCCATGGGGATGTAGCCCATGGAGTTGTAGCTGTCATGCAGCTGTTACAGGAGGCACTATAGACAGCTGCAATCCACAGGGCCCTGGGCTGGAACCCGGAGTAGAGGGCGGGCCCGGGTTCCCCCCAAACCTCCCAACTCCTGATCAGACACAGGAGGAGTTGACCCAGACTGTGGGGAAGATCACTGAGGTGAGCAAATCTGCCAATAAGCGCAGGACCCACCAAGATAGAGGAGGAACTTTGTCACACCAGTCATGGCTGATGTTTCTCAGTACAGTCACTACAGCCTCTGATGCTCCTACGTGGACCGATGCTTCTGGAGCAGGACCAAAAACACAGATTGATGGATCATATTGACATGCTGCCCTGAGATGACCAGCAGTGGATCCAGAACTTTTGCATGAAGAAAGCTACATTTCTGGAGCTTTGTGAGCAGCTAGTTCTTACCTTCCAGCATAAAGACACATACATGAGGCCACCCCTGCGAGTTCAGAAGTGGGTTGCTAGAGCTGTTTGGAAGCTGGCTACCCCAGACTGCTAGAGAGCTGTTGCAGTTTGGATTAATCCAGTTTGGATTAAGTGGTTGTATAGGTTTCTGTGGCAATCAGGTGTGTGGTTTACCCCAAAATGGCAGGGGTCATTGATGGGACTCATATCCATAGTTTGTCCTCCTCAAAGAGCACATAAACCACAAAGGGTACTACTCCGTTGTTATGCAGGCTCTCGTGGACCCCAAAGGGCAGTTTATGAATGTCAATGTGGGTCACACTGGAAGAGTTAATGATTCATCAGTTTTCCACTGACCAGGAGTCTACATTCATGGGCAGGCTGGGACACTATTCCCACCAAATCAAATTGTCATAAATGGAGTTATTGTTCCCACCGTTATTCTGCAGGATCTTGCATACCTCCTTTTGCCTTGGTTTCTGAAACTGTAACCTGAGTTCAGAGCCCTGGCAAAAGATGGTTTAATTACACTCTCAGCAGGTGAAGAATGGTTATTGAATGTGCCTTTAGCCAATGTGAAATCTCTGTGGAGATGTTTACAAACCCATCTGGATACCAGTGTCATTGATGTTGTCTGCATTACTGTGGCTTGCTGGGCCCTTCACAATCTTTGTGATGCACAAGATAAGTCATAGCCCCCAGAATGGGCCTCTGACAGCCAGGGGTCGCTGAATTGGTACACTAAGCCAACATGTGCACCTACCACAGCTGGGACTAGATGCGCCTGGTCAACACAAGTCTGGGATACTTGATGTTCTCACATTATGGACTTGCACGGCCCAATGGAAAAGGGGGAATAGTACTTTTATGAATGGCTTGTGGGGGTGCGGGTTGTATGGGGGCTCATTGATAGATTATGGGGAGAGGTGTGGAATTTCAGTGCCATGCAATGCACTTATGAAATGAGAGGGGGCTATAAATTGAAAAGATGAAGAAGGCAAAGGGAAGAATCTTGAATGAAACAAAATCTTGTTAGAGAAGCAGAGAAACATGAAAAGGAGCTTGGATAACAACCTCAAGTACTCCATTCAGTGCAAGCTTATACGGCGAAAACTGAAGGACGACTTTGAGAACTTCCAGAAAGAAAAGCTCCTTAAAACAGCTGAATCACGCAAGAGCCTCAGGACATGGAAGTGGGAATTTGCACAGTATAGATTGAGTGTAACAGCATTGAAGAATAAGGATAGAGAGACAGTAATTGACAGAGCAGGGATGGAGGAGGACTGCAAGGACTTCTGTACAACCTGATAGTTCACCTTTCAGTATGACCTGTTGTAGTCTCTCCTTTAAGCAATTTCTTATTCACCTTTCAGTTTTCATATTAAACCCCATCTTCTCCAATTTAACTATTAATTTTCCATGTGGAACTGTATCAAATGCCTTAATGAAATCCAGGTGATTAGATGTACTGCGTTTCCATTGTCTTAAAAAAATCAGTTATCTTCTCAAAGAAAGAGATCAGGTTGGTCTTACCTTTTGTAAAACTATGTTGTATTTTGTATTTTGTCCCAATTACCATTTACCTCTTTGTCTTTAATTCCTTTTTTTTTTTTTTTCAAAGTTTGTTCCAAGATCTTGCATAGAATTGTGGTCAAACTAACCGGCCTGTAGTTTCCTGGAACACTTTTTTCCCTTTCTTAAAAATAGGAACTATATTAGTAATTCTCCAGTCATAGGGTGCAACCTCAGAGTTTACAGATTCATTACAGCTGCTGGTTCTCTGTTGCTGCTGGTCACTGCTGTCACTAACTGCCAGTGCTTGCGGCTCCTGTGAGGCCATTTTCTGAGGTTCAGCCACTTAACCCAGCTCTTAGTGATTTCAGCAGGGAGCTTTACAGCCAATGCAGTCTCTGTGTTGTCTTTCACTGCCCCACACAAGGCCTAAGGCTTAGCACCTATATCTGCACAGCAATGATGATAGCTCTGGGAATCACCAACCAGAAACAAGGACTCTCAATTGACTCGAATCAGCTCTATCATTCAGTGCTGGAGAGCGGCAGGTCAAATGATATCTAGCACTCCTTGGGCAGAGTTCACACCATGAAGTAGGAATACCTGTCTCTCTCCCCTGTCTCATCTTCACTGGAATTTGGCATCCCTATCTCCTGCTTAGCAGGTCAGGGCATTCTAAGCACAGTTCTGCTGTCCTTTACTCATACAGTAAGGATAACAACGTTTCATTACCCCTGCATTCAAATACAGAGTGATTTGTAATCCAAAACCAGCCAAAATTTATCATTTTGGCTAAGTGGCTCCATCTGCTTCACACCTAGGCAGAGTAGGTCTGCTCCAGAAGTCTTTTCCCACACTTGATCACTAGGTGTCAGGGGAGAGCTCATTCAGACACTGTTTACATATCATTTCAGTACAAGAAACTTTCCAAATCTCAGATCTCAAAAAGCATCTTATGAGACTGTCCACGTGTGTTGCTGATGTGGACCAGGAGCTACAACTAAAATGGCATAAAAAGGGAACAGAAGTTATACAAGAAGCTTTCCAGGTGGTTGGCTAAACTGAATGAGCAAAGTTGTTGAAGTAAAGTTTCCTGAGCCATAATTGTGAGCAAATTTGGCATTGTTAATGTACAGAGAGCTTTTTCCATTTCAGGCATGGAACATCACTTTGGGCTCAATCCTATGCAGTGCAGATGAGGAGGGTAATCAATAAACCCAAGGTAAAAAGGGATGAGCAGGTCAGGGAGCTCAGGAACCAGGTCTACATTAATGAGTAATGCTACACAAATGCAAAATTACTCCTACTTGACAACAGGAGTAAGGCCAAAGAGAGGAGTGCATCTCTAAGGGTGAGGATTGTTGCATGTCTTCTGAGACACACACAAACTCTGCCTTTTTTTGCTCCACTGGGAAGAAAGACACCTAGTGCTTAATTTAATGTGCATGTGTGAGCAGCCTGCCGTACTTACACAGGGGTCTGAGAGCCTTGTGTTTTCTGCCGCGCATCATGCAAGTACTTCCAGGATCAAAGCATTAATGGAAACTGTTCAGGACCTGAACACTGAAGGAAATGAATTCAACTCCTTAAACTTAAAATGCACAGGTCCCTAATTGGTACTCAGCATATTACACTTGCATATATAACAGATGCAACTAAGTAACTAAACATCAAACTAAGAGGTGGGAAAGATAGAAACTATATCTTATGATCTGTACATATGTGGCAAATATAGCTATCACCTGCTGCCTTTTCTCATCAGCAGTATTGCTCCATCAGCAAATTGAACCTGAGTTGGTGGCTGGTTTTATTTTCTTCTGCCATATCCATTGTGAATTTTGGCTGCATAGGGAAGGTACTGTATTATGAAGCTGGGAATACAATGTTAATTTTGGACATCTCCTTATCCAAAAGTGTAAAACAAACAAAAGAATCATCTTGAGGGAGTTCAGAGAAGGTCAGTTAAAATGGTTAAGGGGCTGGATGGATTGACTTATGGGGGAAAAAAACAACCTAAATTTGTATAGCTTGGGTAAGCAATGACTGATGGCGACATAACTGTTTATAGATATGAAAGATACTCAGGAGGCTGTAGTATCATGGCTGAATTCTGCTCATCAATTTCAGTTAGAACAGTCCCAGTGCTATATTTACTACATTGGAAGAAGAATATGACTTGGGATGCAATTTTAATAAAAAAGTACAGTTTGGGTCAATCTCAGGGTACGTCTACACTGCACGATTATTTCGAATTAGCTTAAACCGATATTACAAAACAGATCTAATAAAATCGGTTTAGCGCGTCCACAGTCGCCACACCGAAAATCGTATTGTTTGCGTCCATGGTCCAAAGCTACCACGATTTCAGGACGGTGCACTGTGGTAGCTGTTCCTCAGCTATCCCATAGCTCCACTTCCGTTTGAGAGCACAGTCGCTCGATGGGCAGAAAACACTGCTCGGGTGGTGCTGGGGTAACAGCCTCACCTCCTACGCTCGAAGGCAGACACACCTCTGGCTTTTTCAGCGAGCATTGAGCAACACCATAGCACAGCAATCTTTCCCCTTTTTTTTTTCACGTGGTGTGGGGGACACATCAACACAGCAGCTGTTCCCTGAACCACGCCAGCACTCACTTTACCGGCACAGCTACAATTGGTGGAAGCTCAGCCAAGAATGCAAATAATTCTTCAGCAGACTGCCTGTGGACTGTGATCACGCTGGAGTCCCTCAGTACCCCTCCCTCCCTTTCATAGGCGTCCATTTGAGTCTCTGGCTCTCGTACGTTGGGTCACACAGCGCGGTGTATTCCTAGATTTTTATTCAAACCTTCGGCCCATCTTCGTGTTCTGTAACTGGATGCTGGATTACAACGATTTGCTCCCATACCACGCTCATCACCTAGCATCCTCCGTTACGGTCTTATGCTGACCGCAGCTCTCTCTTTCGATCTTCAAACATCATCGCCAGACGTTCTGGATCAGCAGCTCCCACGCTGGGCTGGGCAGCGAAATCACGATTATCATTCAAACCATCGCGGCAGGCTTTTCTGTTACTCTGCCCGCTGCATCCGGAGTTCAGGCTTGTCTGTTCCAGATGCGGTCAGTGCTGCACTCTGGAGCCGCACGTCCGAGGCCATATACGTCAGATTTCCGTCCACACAGACCCTAATCCGATATCACTACTCGCAATTTAGCGCTACTCCCTTCGACGTTGGGAGGAGTTCCGAAATCGATTTAAGGAAGCCGTTTAACTCGATATTAATGACGACGTCGTGTGAACGGATACAGCGTTAAATCGGTATATCGGCCATTAAACCGATTTAAAGTCGCAGTGTAGACCTGGCCTCAGGAACGACTTCCTTACAGTGAGATATATGCTGTTGTGGGATAGACTCCTAAGGATAATGGTGGGATAGACTCCTAAGGATAATGGTAGAAGCCCCATCTGTGAAGACAGTTAAAAAAAATTTCTATCCTGGTAGGGGATGTCTGTCATTTTCCTTTCTAGTTCATTCATGGCACTACTGTAATATTTAGGTGCTTATGAGATGGACTTAAGAAACTTTTATCTGTAATTCTTCTGATACTTCCACTCTCCTAAGAGCAAGCCAGCTCTTTTTCATGATATGACCCTTTTCTAATGGATTTGCTCCATCTGGACAAACATTTTCTATGCTCTCACAATTATGCAACAATGTGGGTTTTTTTATTAACATTTATTGTTTGTCTGTTCTTTTAGTTTGTGGTCAGATTTCTTTCTGTAGTCACTTACTTTTGGATTTACATGAATACTGTCAGAAATGAGAATGTTACTTTTTAAAAGAAGTGTGTGTGTTATATGTAAGTTGCTTAGAACAGTCAGTAATGTTAAACTGTTAGAGTTAACTACAATCTATTGATAGGTATTTCAGTAGTAATGTCTTGAATAAACAAAAAAGTCTTTTAGAGATACGACGGTGTGTTTGAAGGGGAGCAGTTCTGTTTAGGAGCTAGATCTATATGTCATGGTTATTTCTATCTGCTAGATTTGAGAGAATAAAATAAAGATGTTTAAATATGCATCCTTATTGGATTTGCTATTAATATTATGACTTCACTGTAACTCCAAAAAGAGAGCGTGCCTGAAATTTTCAAGAAATCATACTTAGCTAAGTCCAGGCAATTGTATAGATGATAGAGGGCTCTTCAGTCTAGCAGACAAAGATATAACAAGAACCAGTGACTGGAAGTTAAAGCTAGAAAAATTCAAACTGGAGATAGGGTGCAAATTTTCAAGAATGAGGACAATTAATCATTGGAACAAGTTACCAAGCGTTTCATTAGATTCTCCATCACTGCAAATTTATAAATCAAGACTGGAGATTTTTCTAAAGGTTTCATGTTTTAATTCAAATACAGTTACCTGACTTGAAACTGGAATTAATACAGGGAAGTCCTATAGCTTGTGTTATGCAGGATGTCAGAAAGATGATCACAGTGATCCCTTCGGGCCTTAAAAAGTGATGAATCTGTTAATCTTATTCTAGAAAATAAGGGTCCAAATTTGTCCCTGGAATTACTCCATTGCTCTGAGCTCAAACAGGCTATAAAACAGTCTGCCTGTGTACCAGCCCCTCGTTCCTCTCTGTTGAACAATCTGTTCTCTCTTTCAGGCCAAACTCATACCCATCCTGTTTTTGTTTATATGGTTTGCGACTCTTCCTCCCAGCCAATCATATTCCTTTGCCAAGTTCTTAACACAGTCTTGTGTCTGCATTTCCCTTCACTCTGTTCTGTCCTCTCTTCAGTCTGTTAAAAGGGCAATGATAGCTTTGTTCTCATTTTCCTAAGCGACATCAGTTCTCCTTTATTTTTAATCCAACCCAGGTCATCCCAATATTATAAGTGTACTGAAATATTTTGGAAAATATTCTTACTAAAATGAGATCTCACTATAACTCTGGTTATTAAATCTTTGCTGAGAGGTGGAGAGAGTATATTAATTTTTGTGCTGCTTATAAAGTGTGTGATTTAGCAAAGTACAAATTAGCAAGACTCAGCTGTATGTGCCTCAGGGCAAGTCTACAGTACAAAATTAAGTCGACCTAAGTTACATCAATGTACAACCACCGCAATGATTTAAATTGCTTTTGCATGTCCTCACTATGTTCCTTGTGTCAGCAGTGTGTGTCCTCGCCAGGAGCACTTGCACTGATTTAACTGTTAGTGTGGGGTATTGTGTGACGGCTTCTGAAAGGCAGCAACTGTTGATGTAAACAAGGCAGTGTCTACACTGATACTGCATTGACCTAATTATATCAACCTAAGCATTACACCGCTTGGTGTAGTGGGCAAGTTACATCGGTGGGAGGTACATTTTTGTGTAGACACGTATAGAGTTAGGTTAATGTAAACTGCCTTATGCCAACCTAATTCTCTAGCATAGACCAGGCCTTTCTGTCTTCCTCTGCTTAAGTACTACTTACTTTCAGTATATTTCATTCTCTTGTCCCTGAAAAGTTTGGTTTCAATTCTCTTTATTTTGTTTTCTAGCTTTAACTATCTGCCTCCCAAATTTTAAGATTCATTTAGGTCAGATCCAAGTTTCCTTCTGCATAAGGAGACAGGGCTGCCCAGAGGACTCAGGGGGCCTAGGGCAAAGTGGGGAAGCTGCAGTGCTTGTACTCACCAGGCAGCGGTCCAGATCTTCGGCTGCGGGGGGCCCTTCAGTCGTTCCGCATCTTCAGCAGCACTGAAGGGCCCCCCGCTGCTGAAATGCTGCCGAAGACCTGGACCGCCGCTGGGCCAGAGCTTGCGGGGCCCCTCTGTGGCCCAGGGCCTAGGGCAAATTGCCCCACTTCCCCCCCGCCCCCCAGACAGCCCTGTAAGGAGAATAAACTCAACTTGCTTTATAATTTCTGAGTCACAGTCTTGGTTCTTTGAGACCTGCTATCATTTTGCCTGCTCTCTGCGGCACCTTCTCTAGTACTGTAAAAATCTTACCATGATTAGGTGATCAGAAAAATAGAATACATTTGACATACTGTGCCATTTACTTTGTATGGTAGCAATATCACATATTTTGATTCAAATTCTATCCTTCTGCTTATAGAAACCAATACCTCATTACTCATTTCCTGGATTTGTGTGATAGGCTAAAGGTTACCAAGATTTTCTCGGTTATGCTTAGATATTTTTTCCTGGGCTTATGATGTATGATTGTTCACTTCTGTGCATTTTCCCAGTTTTACTTCCTTGGTTTTGGGTCTGTATTTTACCACCCATTGGCATTAAACTGCATTGGCCCTTTGCTGTGTGTGTCTTGTCTAAATCCTTTTGAATTTCTCTCTCTTTTCATATATGCCTCCTATTTTGGTATTATCAGGACATTTTAGGATTCAACTTTACTACACTAATTCAAATAATCTATATTGAAAAGGCAGATCAAAAACCGACCCCTTACCCTTCTTAACACATCTTCACATCTTTATAAACATTGAATGTACAGAAGCTTTCTATTTTCCATGTGCTTGAGAGACATTTTATCTAGCTACCAATTCTATTGTACATAACAATGTACATCTAGTATTAATACCCTGACTAATAAACTGTTGATCAAATTATAAGTGCCAGATTTGGAGATAGAAATGGAGATGTTGTGGTACTTCATTATAACACTGCAAATAGCAATACTGTACTTGCATAGCAACAGAACTCACAAGCCTCAGTAATGACTTTCATTACTTGATCTTGCCTGTAACCCGCTGTAGTATGATGGATTTGTCCGCCAGCTTTGAGGCAAAAAACAGTCAGTGAGATTTGAGCAGGGGTTGGACTGGATGACCTCCTGAGGTCTCTTTTAATCCTAATCTTCTATGATTCTATGAACTCTGTTTTAGCCCTTTACCCAGGCTCTTTTATTTTTCTGTCTCACACATGCAAAAATATGGAAGAGTAACAAAAGTGATAACGCTGACCTGGACTTATATGCAGGGTTCTCTGCCCTCTACTCGTTCAAAGCTTCCAGCCCTCCGTGAGCCTCAGCAGGACCACAGTGTTGACAGCCAGGAAGTGTTTGTCTTTCCTGGCTCAGCCCCCTTTGGAGAGAGAGGCCCTCCCTTATAGAGAATCAGAGCCAATCATTAGCTGCTACTTAGCAGGACAGAGCTGGTTCCCTGCACCTGTGTGCTGGGATTCTCCTTAGGCAAGGACTTGCTGCTCCCAGGCTCTGCTGGCCCTCAAAGGGGCAGAATGCCCTGCAATACTGCCTTGTCGGTCTTTATAGAAACAGGGTATCTGAGTAAGTATATACTCAGTATATCATACTTTTTTCTTTGCTGGGCCTCACAGTTTCCAAAAGATATCTGAAATACTTGCCTTTTCACAAATGTTGTGGGCGAGATTTATTGACAGATTGGTCCTAGGCCAGTTTACACCAGCTGAGGATCTGTTCCATAACCACAATCCAAAGGAACAGATTCTGTACTGCACCTCTGAAGTAGCACAGCATAGAAGGCGCAGTTCAGCAAAGAAGAGGCAAAGGTTGTTCAGTGTCAAATTTGTTTCCTCCTAAATCTCTGCTGTTTCAGGGACAGTGGCATGAAGGGTCTTCACCAGGGACCAGAATCTGGCCCAATATCTCTATGGCTACATCTACACTTATGGCGACTTGTAGAGTACAGAAGCTCTGTGTCCAACTAGTATGGTTATAAGTAGCAGTGCTCAGGGTGAGACGTGGCTTAGGTGAGTAGAGTGTCCTACACACCTGAACTCTATAGTATGTATTCTACACACCCAAGCAGTGCCTCCCACATCTGCATTGTTGTTTTTAGGAGTGTAGTGTTCTGCTGCCTCCTTGCTGCTGGAGCCTTTCCCTGCCATAGTGAAATGCTCTGGCAGAAGAGGAAGGGCTTCGGTGTGGGGAAAGCTGCAGAGGAAGACTCAGGTAGCGGGGAGGCAGTGGGCAAAGGCTCCCCATTGCTGGAGACTTTCCTTGCTACAATGAAAAACTCCATAGCAGGGAGCTACTGGAGCCTTTCTCTGCTGCCTCCTCGTTGCCACATGTAGCTACATATGTAGTGACTGCACTCTAACGGTCCCATATGTATAGACATAGCCTATGGGAAACTGACTTTTTAAACTTCCCTACATTAACAGAATCTCAGTGGTTTCATGACAAAAATTGATGTACGATGCGAACATTTTGTATTTTTATTATTATTCAATAAAAAAATAAAAACAAAAGGATTAGTCTGAATAATGTTTTCATGAAGATGGTGTAGTGTTTCACCATATTCAGATATTTATCCAAATTAAGCATACATATTGTTACTTGAAAGATCTGTTTTCTTTCCTAAAAGGAAATCCTTAATACATTAGCTTTGGATGATCATGTGTGATTACCATAATACCACCAATGCTAATTAGAAGACATTTTACTGAATTCCAATGTGTGGAGCTATCTAATGGATATGATAGGTTTCAGAGTTGTTTTTGGTAGCACGGTGTTTATTAAAGTTTTTTACTTGAAAGGCCTTGGTGGGGGGGGTAGCGGGGGAACCACCAATCCTTGTGAATTTGAGTCAAGTATTAAGAGAAAAGATCTGTTAGTGCACTATAGATTACATAAATATTTAAAGACTAACTGTGCCACTAGCAGCTTGGGTTTTTAACCAACAAACCAGAACAATCAACCCTTGATCAAATTGCAACGTTAATGGAAGAAAAGAATGTTCTAGATGTAGTATACTTAGACTTTAATAAAACATTTAATATACTGTCTCTCAAAATGTTATTTAAAAAAAGTTTAATTCAGATGGTCTCATGGATTTAAAGCTAAAGGACTGAAAACAAATTGTCAGTATTGAATGACAATTTACTGATTTCTAGGCAAGTATCTAGAGTGGTGCCACAGGGTTTTGAGTCCATCTTTATCTTTTAATGATTTGGAAGAAGGGATAAATATTGGTTTAATTAAGTTTGCAGAGATGATACATTTGGGAACTGTTGAGAGGTCACAGAATAATACTGTAATGAACCTTGTTTTCTCAGTATTGGATACTTCCTCCTCCCCTCAGAATGTACTAGAGGAAAAGGATTGACCCCTACATTGTTCGGGGATAGTTGGGACCCAGTTCAGCATATTGCAAGTAGAAGGCTCCATGATGTCTAGTGAGCAAGATAAGGGAGTGAGATCCAGACGGGAACAGGCTGAAGAGGAGAGATGTGTGAGAGAATTAGCAACAGGCTCAAGGCACAAGGCTGGGAGCTAGCTTTGGAGGAAAGCCAACCACTAGGCAGCCTGGGAGTTGAACATGAAAAGCAGAGAGCTCCTCAGGGGATCAGGTTGTTGCTGACAGAAGCAGCAGCATAGAAGTCTTGGACAGAGCCTCTGAGGAAACAGCAAGGGGACCTTACAATCTGAGAGCGGAACAGAGAGAGGAGTGAAGAGAACTTTCATGAGCACAGAGGGTTAGTAAATGAACATGAGCTGACATGAGCAGTAAATGAGCGGTGGCAGCAAAGATGCGCCACACACAGGGAAAGTAGTTGTGACCTGACTGTGTGTTAGCCCCAAAGGCAAAGGGATACTATGCTTGTAAGGGCAGGGATAAGGCATATATAACCAAAGCTGTAGGGTGGGGCTTCTTGTCTAATTGTTGCCTACAGAAGGAGCAATGTGATAATAGAGAGAACCTTCAGTGAGATCATATATGAGGAGATAGAATTTCGGGCAGTGCAATCTTACAGGCTGACGCCTAACTGCCTCTAATAGAGGGAGGGACAAGATAGGGAGTAGACATGAGAAACCCCATTGAACAAGGTAACCCTCTTATCCCTCTACTGGACTGCTTCTGGGAGACAAGTTAGATTTGAATGTAAGTTACAACAAAAGATACAGCACAATATTTTCTGTCAGCTCAAGCACCTCAGCTGATATCAGCTGCCAGGAAAGAGGGTAACGAGAGAGGCGTCATCTAAAGTAGCCGGGTCCTAAACCACAAAGGGCTATGTAGGTCAAAATCAGCACCTTGATCTAACCTGAAAATGAATGGTAGCAAGTTCAGGTTATGGAGCACAGGTCATATGCTGTTTGTGAAACACAACTAAGTAAGCAGCCAGCCACATTCTCC
Source organism: Chelonoidis abingdonii (assembly GCF_003597395.2). NCBI lineage: Eukaryota > Metazoa > Chordata > Testudines > Testudinidae > Chelonoidis > Chelonoidis abingdonii. Next base: position 46,283,318 of record NC_133770.1, read on the forward strand.
AAGTGACCTTCAAGCGTAGCCTGATGTAGAACATGGTCTAGTGAGCTAGTGTGAAGGTGACAAAGGTCTGGATAACAGAGACATGATCCTCTCACCTGAAATCTTCTAGTCATATGGAAATGAAAAAGCACCCCTGGCTACTCCTGCTATTGGGCACTGAATAAAATAATAATGAATTAAAAATTTCTGGAATGTGATTGGTTAAACATGACGGTTGAGATCTACACTGTGGACCAGATGTGATCACATGACAGATACTCTGTCAATTTTCTAGCTCTGACTAAAGGAACATTGTCCACTCATGCACCTTTGAAGATACCTGAGAATGACAGGAAAATGACTATCCTGAGAAAAGCCTGTTTTTTCAGAAAGCAAGATTTTCTGAATGGACTCAGATTTTAAAGTTCTAAAAACTTGAATCCAGTCAAAGGGAAAAAATTATTTTTCAGGCAGACTTATCTTATCGCCCTCCCAGGCTCAGTCATTTTTCAAACAGCAAGCAGAATGTGGGCAGCTGTTAGCTCTATATAGAGAGAAGAATTTAAAATTGCACTGAGTGACTGATAGACTTTCAATTCTTGCTCAGCAGGGCTACACTAGTGATGTTTCTGACAAAAATCCACTTAATTAAATTGGCAAAAATTTACCGTGAATGAAAACCCTCAGTGTAAAATGTATGATAAACTAAAAAATTGGAACTTCATTGAAGTAAGGCTCTGTTTAATATCAGAGAAGGGCTATGTTAATGTTTATTTAATTTAAACTCAAAATCATGGGGAGTTCAAATATATTAGGAATCAGTTACATATAACACTGTGATTTGTGATACTCTCCGCATTTGTTTTTGTGCCTCTGAAACTTCTTGTTTCAAACAGTGGTGCACATAAATGCAGATACAATGATTATTTAAAAAGTAAGAAACAAAAGCCAGAAATTTAATCTAAAAAAATTACAGTGTTATTTTTGTTTAAATATAGTAGTTTGGAAAGTCAGTCTTTCTTTTGTTTTTTTTAATGCTTCCCTAATCTGTCTTGATACTTGTCTGCTGTGTGACCTCTGGCTAGATTATGGAGTTAATTCTTCAGTGTTCTGCTCCTTGGTAGTCACTTATGACTGAGCAAAGTGTTTATGAAATGCTGCCATTCTGATTTGGCCCAAACTGACTGGCTGTGGGTATGAACAAGTTTGGTCCTTCCATCTCTGTGAGTTGGGTGCAGGCTCAGAGAGCTGGAAACTGTGTCCTACTATTGCCGTTTAATATCTCTATTAAAAGGTGAACACGTGGAACACAAAGACTGGTATAAAGTACTCATTGTTTGTGAGAAATCATTTTTTCCCTTCAAGGAGATAACCCCTTGTTTGAGTCCAAATCTTCCCGATGGCTTAGAAGTTGTGACTGTATGTAGTAGAGTTACCTGTGAAATCTTATCTCCTTTTTTCATTACTTTCCAATTCTGTGTTAATTGAATTTGTTTTTTTCCACTAACTCTTTTGTGTTGTTGTGATTTATTTTGAGGAGGAAATGCAACCATCTAACAAAGACAAGAAACCTTCCCTTGAGCTTAATGAGATGCAGAGGAACAAAATCATACACTTTTATCATTTGATCCTTACTGGGCAAACAGATTGCTGTATGTTACTATACATTGAATATTAATTTGTGTGCTTCTCTTAAACTTTTAATATAGGTGATTGGCTTCATGTCCAACAGTTTTTATGCAAAATATAATTGCTTTGCATAGTAGATTTTATATCTTATCTTTGTAAAATTGTCTCACCTTTGAGTGAAAAATTATAATGTGAACATTTTTCCATTTATCAGGGAAACAGGTTACTTTGTCATACTATTAACCTTTAGAAACATTTACATTTTCACCAAAATCTAGCCAATCACATCCTGTGGCTCTTGGGGTCAGAATTCATTTCTAAAATACTTGATATTTAATATAAATTACATATATTATGAGTGAGGTGAGCAAACAGTTAGTAGGAGTAAACTGAATTTAATTAACCTGATTTTCCTTTCTCACTGGTGTAAATCAGGAGCTCCTAGTAAAGTCCAGAAAGTCTCACTGATATAAAACTGGGGTAAGTGAGATGAGAATCAGATCCAGCTCATAATTAGAAAGAGTCCTCAAAGAAAAAAAATCCTACTTAGTGTGAATAATGCTGGCATTTTCTGGCCCCAAAACAAAAACCTAACTACTACATGAGATCGCTATTTCTCCTTTGGTTCATGACCACAGATGAAATTAACTTTCAGTTATGACAATTTATTTGTAATCAATATGATTATACTAAAACTTCTGCTCTAGCATAGGATGGCCAGGTGCCTGGTTTTTGACCAGAAAGTCCAGTTAAAAAGGGGACCAGAGAGTGTCCAGTCACTGTGATCAAGGGAGGCAGGGAGGCGCCGGGTCATCATCCATCCCAGCTCTTACTCAACCGGGGATCCCTTCTATCTGTGTTGGGTGGCTGCAGCTCCCGTCCCAGTCCTGGCTCCATAAGCGCATCCCTCCTAACCCAGGTAGATGGTGGGGGGAAGAGGGAAAGAACAGCGAGTGATTCGGGGGGGTGGGGAAGAATGGGAAGCAAACAAGTAGGGCCTCAGGGGAAGAGGTGGGACAGGGACGGAGCCTTGGCAGGAAGAGGCAGGACAGGGGAGGGGCCTCCAGGTAAAGAGGCGGAGTGGGAGAAGCTACAGCACTGGTGCTGGAGAGTCCAGTTTTTAAATATTACAAAGTTGGCAACCCTGCTCCAGCATCTGTACTCAGTAGTTTGGTAAAGGCTCAACGTCTGTCATTGGGTTTGTGCAGCAGGACTCGTTGCAGAGTAAGGCACAACTTAGTGTGAATAAGGGTGGTAGAATCTGACCCTTAATGCTTTGTTCACTTAGGTAAATATATATTATGATGTAGAATATAGAGGTCACCTTTAAAAATCAATATTTACCAACTGCTACCATACAGTAGCATCTTAGGTACTATAGTTATTTCCTATTCTAAATATAGAGAAATGAAAATGTTACTATGTGTCAACAGTAGATAAATGTTGACTACGTGATGTCATCTGTTAAATGCAAGTATATATGAACAATTGACTAAATAAGCCCTTAAGCCCTTTCAAAAACTTGCTAGTTCCCAGTTTAAAATATAAGTCATGCACATTTCTAAAACTGTGAATGCCAAATTTCAGCCCAAAGCAAATTGTTATGGTTGTTATAATTCCCTGATGGAAGGTACTGGAAATGCTTACACATGCTTATCTGCTGTGGCCAGAAAAGATACGCACTTACAATTTATTATTAACAAAACCAAGAAAAAGGTATATAAGGTCACTGACTGAACTTCTGCACCAAATCTATCTAATTAGGAGTCCAATTACACATTGTTAGCTGAGATGGTTCCTTGGTAAATTGGCCATGCTCTTCCCTGCAGGTGGTAAAGTATACAGATCTGTTGGGCTGTGCAGTTTAAAATATTGTCTGGAAACATTGCCCTGTAGAATGCAAACATGACATCTAATCCTAAATCACTCTAGACAGAGAAAGCTAACTAAGTACAGAATCTTTCAAAGGTGCTGGTCAGATCAGTTATGAACACTGCAACTCCAAACATTTGTAACTACTGCTATTCACAGAGCAATGAAACACATTTTTTGTAAATGAGTCTTCTATAAATTATTTTACCAGTGTGGTGCAGTGTTTCATAGTATTTCCAGCAGTTTCAGTCCTGCTAGCTTACTTAGAATAATGGGTAGCCTTGTACACAGAAGCAAAGGATAGCATGTTGATAGAGGCCACATAAGAAGCTAGAGAGACAGAAAGAGACAGACAGTAGGGGAAGAGAGGAAAATCTCTATCCCTGCTCAAAAAGAAAGATGAGAAGAAATATTTTCCATTTTTGTTAAATTGTATTGTTTTACAAAAAGGATGTTATGAAATGAGAGAATTTGTTTTGGTTAAGCAAAAGCAGGATCCTCAACAGTCTGCAGAAGAAATTTCAAACAACCCAGATATGGGGAGGTGTGGGCGATCATTGCCCTGATATCAATTTAAAAAGTGAGGCTCTAATCCCTCCTGTGTGTATGGAGTGTGTGTGGTGGTGGTGAGCGGTGGGAAGAGGGTTTTTTAGTCACGACAATGATATTGTTTCCTCTGTCTCCCTTCCACCAGTCCCTGAAGCTCACCTTCCATGTATCGAAGTAGGAGGGCAATTGGACAGGGAGTTTTGGGTGCAAGCCTCAAAATGTGACTAACAAGAGACCAGTGAGAAATTAATCCTGACCTCTATTTTAACTCATAACCAGCACTCTAGTTGTGCTGGAATGCTCCGGAATGCTGTTTTGGCACTTATTTTAGGAGCCCAAACAGCATTCCAGTACTTTTGCTGGTCCCAGGCCACCAACAGCACAGTCCCCAACAGAGAGCAACAGCTAGGCACAGGTGGGGGAAGGGATATACAGGACAGACTTTGCGGGGAGTCACCCCCTGCTCCCTGGCTCTCCTCCAGCTCCCTCATTTCCCCCATCTTTCTCCCAGGTCCCTCTACAACTCCCCAGATCCCTCTTCTCCCCTCTACTTCCTCCTAGGGGAGGAAGGGCTCTGATTGTCGTGGAATATCTAAGTGACCTTCTCTGAATTTCTTATTACAGTGGCCTGAACAGCAACAAAGGTTACTTTTTCTCTTCCTCTATGTTTAGCTGCTTGTTTGTCACAAATGCAGCCTGTTGTGTCAGGGATCAGCTTTCTGTTGACCTCTGCAGCCTCCACTGTGCAGCACTCCACATCCATCAATCACGTTCTTTTTCTCTCATCCTTCATCCCCTGCCATGGGACTTACATCTGTTTTAATAGCTAGGGCTTGAGAGATGCTGAGAAACCTGGATTCCCACAGAAGTCCTATTTGCAATCTAAATGAAAGGGAATGGTGGGAGTTCAGCTCCTCTTATGTTCAGGCCCATGTTTTGTACATTCTGCTCCGTATAAAAGACTAATTTACTTGTATAATCCCTTTTTGCATCTTCATTTCTGAATTTAGCTCTGTATTTCTACGTAACTGATGGCTAAATTCTGTTGAACTGTGCCCAGTTTCTATGCTGCTGACTTCTGGGCAAGGTTGCACAATCCCTAAAAAAAAAATAAAAAAAAAATAAAATAAAAAATGATTTTTCAAGATTTCCACATCCTTTTACACTACAGGAGCTGGATCAAGATTTTATTGAATCTGGCTCCGAGTAACTCTAATAGCACTGTGTCAAGTATCAGAGGGGTAGCAGTGTTAGTCTGGATCTGTAAAAAGTGACAAAGACTCCTGTCGCACCTTATAGACTAACAGACATATTGGAGCATAAGCTTTTGTTGGTGAATACCCACTATATCTAACGAAGTGGGTATTCACCCATGAAAGCTTATGCTCCAATACGTCTGCTAGTCTGTAAGGTGCCACAGGACTCTTTGTCGCTTCTTATAGCACTGTCTTCTAAAGTGTCAGTGTATTCACTGTTTGCTGTTGCGGAGAATTTAACTCATTCAACTGTTTTGTTTTCAAAAAATATTTCCAAGTTTATTTTTATTCAGGATTTGCTGTTCATTTGTCCTTTTGAGTTTACACAGAGAGTTATTTCTCTGACCCCCCTTGCACACCAGCAAAAGTATGCTGCTAAGTGGTACAGATCTGGCCAAAGTGAATACTGATTATATGTTAATTAGACATGAGCCAGTCTAGATCATTGAGATTCCACCATAACACACAAAATGCACCCAGCCTGGTGTGTGAATCACAGCAAAATAGGAGCTGATTTTCTAAAGTAGGCATGCAATTGTGCATGCAAAGATGTGCACAAATATGCATTTCTAATTTGCATGGTATTACAACTAGTATTTGCTACACTAATGAGTAGTTAGACACATAAATGGTTATCTGAATGCAATCATGGGTATTGCATGTGCAAATTAGGGTGTAAATGCACACAGATTTTCTGTGCATGCATTTTCCTTCCTGACCTGTTGAAAATCAGACACTTATTGTCTCTAACGTATTCAGATCTCTCTTTCTGTGTCTGGATCATTTTATTTATTGCAATTCAAGTTGCTTATAGGAATGTTATCAATTTTAAAAGAGCATAAAAAACTGTCAGTGTGAAATGAAACAGAATTAAGAACAATTGATTTTAAAAAAAATCTTTCCCCATGGCTGTACTTCAATGCTCAACATTACTCTTACTTTTCTCGACCTATTTAAAACTGGTCAAGGGTGGGTAGCTACCTTCAAACTGGTCCTGAATTTTAAACATTTTTATGTTCAGATTGTAAACTCAGACCTTAAGTCTCCGTGCAGGTTTATTTGACTAGCATCAGGGGCCTGGCTATAATGGTGCAAGTAGTGCAGTCAGACCGGGGCCCACCAAGTTATGGAGGCCTACCCAGCAAAGGCCACTCTACCTTGGACACCATTGTAGTTATGCCATAATCTACCTATAGGCAGACATGGCTCTGAGGAGCAAGAAGCGGCCTACTGCCAGCAAGCACTTCCCCCCACCCCATGCACCTTAAAGGCACAGGAAATGGCCTCCTTACAGGTGGGTTGCCAGGGAAGTGCTCCCATACTCTCCCCAGATGCTCCCTGCCCCCAGCATGGGCTGCTCCCGGGGCACCCAGCTCTCGCTGTCCCTTTGTGCCTGTCCCATGTGGGCCTTGCTGCCTGGTTAGCCCCTGCCCCATCACTGCTACCACCTTGGATTCATATTGAGGCCATCCCTTCAACAGAGAGGAGCTCATCCAGAAAGGTGCAGGGATGGACTGGGAGGTCTGGGGTTGCTGGGGGCTGGGTGGGAGGTGCAAGCTGGGATGGGCTGGAGGGGATGCAGAGTATGGGAGGCAGGGCAGGTGCTGCAGAGAGTTGTGGGGGGCTATTGGAGAATAGGGGGGTGGGAGAGTTGGGGGAAGGTTGTGGAGGATGGATGGGAAGCAGGTTCCAGGCTTGGCTTGGGGTTTGGAGGAGGCCAGAAAGGTTTGTGGGGGCGGGACAACGAGGGGTGCCCAGCCCTGTTGGATGGAGGAGGAGTAGGTTGGGGGGAAGATTGCAGGAGGCAGATGCGGAGCGGCCCCATATCACAGTTAACCTCTTTACTCTGTTTGAATGTGTTTCTCCTAACTATTGTCATTTTCAGTGTTGTAGCTATATTGGTCCCAGGAGATGTGAGAGACTCATAGACTCATAGGTCAGAAGGGACCAATATGATCATCTAGTCTGACCTCACAAGATGGGTGAGGTAATATCTTTTGTTGGACCAACCTCTCTTGATGTAAGAGACAAGCTTTCAGGCTTCACAGAGCTGAAGAAAAGCTCCATGAAGCTCGAAAGCTTGTCTCTTCCATCAAGAGAGGTTAGTTCAATAAAATGCATTACCTCACCGACCTTGTCTTTTTCTTAACTAGGCTAGATTCACTGGTGCACTGTAGCTCCTATGCAGCTTTTTGACAATGGAAAACCATTGTCAACCTGATCTAATCAGCCAGTTAAATTGTGTGATGGAGTGGTCCAAGAGTAGATGGAGCATGCCGGTGAATCTTTCTGCATATGGAGTAGGTCAAACAATATCCAAATAGTGTGTGCATCTTAGGGCTCTTCTGCACTACGGAGCTAAATCAGTACTGCTGCAATTGGTGCAGCGGCACTGATTTAGCTGGTCTAGTGAAGACACGCTCAGTCAAGCTCCCATCTATTTCTGTACTCCACCTGAATAACAGGTGGAAGCAATGTTGGTGGGAGAGTGTCTCCCATTGACATAGCGTAGTGTGGACTCTGTGGTAAGTAAATCTAAGCTATGTTGAGTTAAGTTACGCTACTAATGTAACTCAGATTGCATAGCATAGATCGACAGGCAGCAGTAATGTAGACCTTCCTTTAGAGGTAATTAGATGATGTTACAGATGTGAGTGAGACTGGTTTTTTATCTTGGTCAGGAACATTTGTATGATACAGAAGCAGACATATAAGTGACTGTAATGTAAAATGAATTAGCTATCATGATCTTTGAAAAATGGTGAGGATATAGTCATTTTAACAGGTTTTTTTTTAATCGAATGGCTGTATGGATTCTTATGTTTGGTTTCTCTGACACGGAGACCACATTTTGAAGAGTGGTCTGTATATTTGTGACAACACTTTTTTGCATTTGGGGCATATGACTAATGAATACAAAGCAAATGCTGTTTGTCCTCAAATTGCAAGTTTTTCTACAGGCAGAATTGTGGGTTCAGGCATAAAGATTTAGGGCTTGAGTCCCCATTGCATTACTTCTCTTTTATAGTGGTGTAGCTCCTTTCATTTAGCTCCAGTAGATTTGCACCCATTTGAAACTGGAGTAACACAATACTGATTCAAACGACTGGGCTTTTTGACTAACTGTATGTGTGCTTTGGATATACCTTGCTACTTAGTTTAAAGTTTGGCATATAAAAGCTGGGTTTGCATGTGTTTTGTGGGTTTTGTGGTGTTTTGTTTTGTCTCACAATTGCTGTTGTGCAGATTTTCTATTAGATAAACTGGTAAAATCTTAGTTAGGTTTTGAATATGGGTGCTTTATCTGATGCTGATGCCAAATAAAAGATAGATATTGGAGACGGTCTCACACGTGACAGAATTACCAACTTGAGATCTTGTCTGCAGGGCTCCTGCACTGTAAAATTTAACACTACATCAGTGTCAGTGAGCAATTTGTATAAATGTGTAAATAGAACTTTTCTGTGTATAGAGAGCCTGCATATTGTGTTTGTGTATTTATGGTAAATTCATCAACATTTTAGATTTTGGAGTTGAGAAGGGGACCCCTAACTTATTCTTGCATCAGGGCCTTGCTATGCCCCTGACTAGTATTCTTCACCCCCCCGCCCCAGAATGCAAATAAATAAAAGTGGATTTAAAATAGTGAAGAGTCAACCAGGTTCAAAAATCTAGTTTGGTAGTGTTCTTTATGTTTGAAAAAAGAATATTTTTCAGGGTCATATTAATCTGAGTTATAACAGCCCTTGAGCCATGAGGTTTCTATTAGTGCACAATGTTTCTTCCCTCTTTATGTATTTCCACATTGAAAGAGTCATTGTCTGTGGAAGAACTATTAGAATCAGGCTAGGCATCCTGGCTATTAAATATGTTCCGATAGACTGCTGTCATGTCTGTAAGAGGATAAGTAAAATTCACATATTTTGACCAAATTTTACTTCCAGCTACATGGATAAAATTCCCATTGGGAAACTGTTGAGACTTCCTGATGTATAGGAATCATTTATAATATTCCATGCAAATGGCACATTGCCAGGATGCCTTTGGTCATGGTATTCACTGTATTCATTTACAGACAGTCTTACGGGGTGTAGCTTTAGGGCCCAGATTAGTTAGCAGCTGAGTGGATACTCACCACTCCTCAGAACTAGATCTATTTGTCTTCGTGAACATCTGTTAGAGTCTGATTCTAACTGAAGTCAGTGGCAAAGTTCTCTTTTACTTCTATGGGAGTAGGCACAGGCCTTTAAAGAGGTGCACTGTACCTCTCTACACTTTTTCATTGCTGAGGTTTAATCTTCTGCTCATTGCAGGTGATTTCGGATGAAAGATCCCTATAACAACATAAGCAGATTTTATATATTGGACTTCTGGTTCCTCTTTGGTTGCATTACAAAGACATATCACTATACACTTGAGTGAATTCTTGCTAGCTTTATTACTTTTTACAGGAAAAAAATGAAAAAAGGCAATGATCCACAGCAGAAAGGTTTGGATAATGTATTACAGAAATATCATGCAAATCATATTCTTGTTTTGCTTGTCCATCTGAGAAAGGTAATATAATAGTGTGCAATCAAATGGAAAATTTAAATTGGATATGATGTGTTTGAAACCATGAGCTGATTTTGAAAAGTATCAATTAGTTCTAAGGACAGAAAGGAAATGTAATAAGGACAATTAACTTTAGACCTCTGACTTACTGAGTTTCACCAGTCTATCTAGAACCAACCATTTTATTTGGAGGGCAGCTAAGGCATTTAAAGTTTGTATGATGTTATTTGTTTGTTAAATCTGATGTATGGTCTCACAGGAAAAACGTTAGATTATCTTGACTAAGTAAGGAACTCCTTTTCACACAATTACTTCAAATACACAGGCCTATTTGGGTTCAACTATCTGTCTACCTAAGGTGATGAGGGTCATGCAAGGACCTATCTGAGCACTTCTGAGCATATCAGCTTGATACATATGATCTCATTCTCCTCCTTAACGTCATCTCCTCCCTCTCTCTCTCGCTTCTCAGTGGAGAGGGAAGGACCATGAATCTGCTCTTGTTTTATGGTGAAGAGATTAGAATAGATAACACTGGTCTACAATTTTTGAGAAGTTGTCTGCTTCAGAGATAAAATGTGGTATTTATTATGTATTTTGATGTGCTGAATTCAAATATGACAATTAAAACAACTGATTGGCTACTGTTTCTAAGATATTTAAGTTTTTACATTTTATGTCTATGTATATTGTGTAGATAGTAGAGTTTTAATCATAAATTGTAAACCTAGGTCTTTTCATGTGTTTATGGTTGCTTTACATGATAATATTTCACCTGTCCTGTTTATGTAACACTTTAAAAATCAGCAAAAGGGTTATATAAATAAAATTTATTATGAAACAAAAGGCAAAAAACTATTATGTACATAGTTTAGTCCTATTCAGTGTCTACTCGGCGCTTCTTGGCTTGTCTCTTGTATTCATTAAATGGAGCATCTCTTGTCACTGTCCAGCAATAGTCTGCAAGCATTGATGGGCTCCATTTGCCCTGATAGCGTTTCTCCATTGTTGCAATGTCCTGGTGAAATCGCTCGCCGTGCTCGTCGCTCACTGCTCCGCAGTTCGGTGGAAAAAAATCTAGATGAGAGTGCAAAAAATGTATCTTTAGTGACATGTTGCAACCAAGGCTTTTGTATGCCTTGAGGAGGTTTTCCACCAACAACCTGTAGTTGTCTGCCTTGTTGTTTCCGAGAAAATTTATTGCCACTAACTGGAAGGCTTTCCATGCCGTCTTTTCCTTGCCACGCAGTGCATGGTCAAATGCATCATCTCGAAGAAGTTCACGAATCTGAGGACCAACAAAGACACCTTCCTTTATCTTAGCTTCACTTAACCTTGGAAATTTTCCACGGAGGTACTTGAAAGCTGCTTGTGTTTTGTCAATGGCCTTGACAAAGTTCTTCATCAGACCCAGCTTGATGTGTAAGGGTGGTAACAAAATCTTCCTTGATTCAACAAGTGGTGGATGCTGAACACTTTTCCTCCCAGGCTCCAATGACTGTTGGAGTGGCCAATCTCTCTTTATGTAGTGGGAATCTCTTGCACGACTATCCCATTCGCAGAGAAAACAGCAGTACTTTGTGTATCCAGTCTGCAGACCAAGCAAGAGAGCAACAACCTTCAAATCGCCACAAAGCTGCCACTGATGTTGGTCATAGTTTATGCACCTCAAAAGTTGTTTCATGTTGTCATAGGTTTCCTTCATATGGACTGCATGACCAACTGGAATTGATGGCAAAACATTGCCATTATGCAGCAAAACAGCTTTAAGACTCGTCTTCGATGAACCAATGAACAGTCTCCACTCATCTGGATCGTGAACGATGTTGAGGGCTGCCATCACACCATCGATGTTGTTGCAGGCTACAAGATCACCTTCCATGAAGAAGAATGGGACAAGATCCTTTTGACGGTCACGGAACATGGAAACCCTAACATCACCTGCCAGGAGATTCCACTGCTGTAGTCTGGAGCCCAACAGCTAGACTAGAGCCAATCAACAATTTTAAGCATCATTTTCATTCTCAGTGACCCAGAATTAGTAAAGTTTGACTACATTTATTTCAGAAGCATTTTGGCTGTAGAGCAGTGTAATAAATAGCACTGGGGATCTGTGGGCGGTCAGAGCAGATGAAAGCTGGGCATTTACAGTGTGAAATAAAAAAAAAAGTAAGCATGATTGGACACTCTAGGTGCTGAAAGGTGGTCAAATATACCCGGATAGGATGAAACCAGGAAAAACTCTGGTCAAGATTTATCACAATCCTGCTGTACAAAACAATTGTCAGGTATAATGATGATAAACTAATTAAAACCATCCAAAGGCTAATATCACCATGTAGTAGTTGGTTGCCCTAAGTTATTTTCAGTCTCAGCGGGTTGTCATCTGTATCCATAGTTTTATTTAGTAAAATTAAGTTGATCATTATAAGATAAAGATATGGGTATTGAGTATGAACTGTCTTAACCGATACTCAAAATGCAGTGTCAAATGGCTTGGACCTCAGGATGGAATAAGAATGCCAGGTGGGCCATTTTGGAAAACAGAGCTAGTGCTGCAGGATGAATTGAAGAGCAGGTTAAGGTTCTCCACCCTTGAAAGGGATTGAAGACATTTGTAGTAATCGAAATAATTGTTCAGATATCATGATGATCAGACTAGTATAAAATACACAATTAGATAGCTAGGAAATATTCTGTGTATCTCATTAGGCACAGGTTAGTGGTAACTACGAGCTTAATTTTCTTTCCCTCACCTCATAACTACCTCAGCCTTTGTCGTCTTTTACATTGTTTTCAATTTTCCAATATTCTTCCTGCAATGTATTATCCATTTGGTTCTAAAAGTATTGGAAATCAAAGGTGTTACAAATAAAGGATTGTTCGGTCTGAAAAATAATCACAAATACATAATTGCTTACTTTATTATTTGTGTGCCTGCCTGTCTCTTTATTAATGCCCTTATATCATATCTGTCATCTCTATGGTACAGTACCTGAGCACTCATCATGATAAGTTGCTGTTTATTTTTGCATTGTATTGTGAGTTACACAATGAGTAGAATTTGACCTATTGTATCATGAAATTATCACTCCCAAGGACATAAGTGAAAAGAATGCCAAGGAAAGTAGCTGACAATACTAATAGCTCACTCTCCATCCTAAAAGGAATCATACTACTTCTCATGATTTAAAAGTAATTCATTACTGTAATCAGTTGCTTTAATAGCACTTGGTACCCATAATTATGCACGATAATCTAGGTGTAGTTCCATCAGTTGTTTATGCAGTGCCAAAATTAACTCCCTTTCTAATGTGTGCTCTCTTCTTCTATGTAGATACTTCGGTGTTCTGTTTGCTTTCCTAGCTGCTACTGTTTTCCACCATCAACATCCAGATCTTTTTAAAAATCAGTTTAGAAGAGCATTTCTCCTTAAGGTATAATTCATTTTTGTCATTTGTTGACCTAATACTTATTTCTTTAGATTTGTACATACTGAATGAGATGACTATGTGTCTAATCATGTCTATGTATCTGCAAACATACACACTTTACTGCAGTTTGTCCCTTTCCGCAGATCACTAATTGTACGTAATGCCTTTCCCTGTGGAACTTCAGATGTCACCTTCCAAATCTAACTGTTATTTAAAACAATATTTAAAAAGTAATAGTCATGCTAAAAATGTCATTCAAAGGAATGATGGAAGAGCTGACATTATGATACCACAGTTATTATTGTGTGAGATCCTGTTACTATGGTGGCACATGGAAAAGCTGCAGATATATAGATGTATACATATATTTTCAGATCAAATCTCCAACAGGAAATAAAGCCAATGTTAAATAATTATGGTTTTCTAACCAAACACAAGGCTATTGTGCACCCATCAGCTCACCAGTTGCTAAATGCTAGGTGTTCTTTCCTCTGCTTGAGTGTCAGGCAACAGCAAACAACAATTCTAAAGTATGGTGCTCAGTCTAGCCCCCTCTGCTGTGTGTTATACTTTCCCAGCCTAGAAAAAAAAAAGTTCTCTGCCGCTGGAAGTCATAGCCATCCTTAAAAGGACTATTCCAGAGTCTTGATTTTAGAGAAATCCTTCTGCCTCAGAAGCCTTTCAATCTAATTTAACTAGCTCAAAATAATTGTGCTAACAATGCCAGTCACTGGGAAACAGGCAAACAAACATTCTTGAAGTCCATTAAAGGGCCATTGCCACTTAGATGAAGGGAAATAGTCTCAGTGGATGCTCCTGAATCTCAAAAATAGCCAAATTTTTCAATAAATAAAAGATAAAAAACATATGATAGGGATATTGTAATTCTTGCCAAGTCAAGTATTACAAACCCAGGAAATGTGGAGTTTAGGTTAGTGGTAAGGTAAGAAATGTCATGCAGTAGCCATATGATCATGACTGACATTTGAATGTTTGAATCCAGATTAAACTGATTTTTAAAGACACTGATTTTTAAAAGCTAACTTTTCTCTTACATATTTTCCCCTTATGGCATCACTGCTGGGTCGAGTCAAGGTTGTTTGGGTGCCTTAACAGTGTATTTCTTACCTTACCAGGTTAAATTTTCTTGCAAGATGTTCTTGCAGACAATTTGAGAACTTTTATTCCTTGTTGTCTACAGAGACGTAGCCCTGACTGCAAAATTTTACATTGTTAAAGTTGTGGCTGTGAATGCTGTTCCATTATTGTCCTACGGTCTATGTTTACAGCTTGGCATTATACATGAACTTGCACAGGACAACTCAGTGATGTTTTGCTGGTTAGAGTAGAAGTGGATACCCAAAGTATTGTTCAGAGATATTGTGATTTATTTAAGGGTGATGGTATTTTGTCCATGGGATAAGCATGCTCTCTGCAGTTGGATTTGAACACCAAGCCCTGTGTACTGCCTGAACATTGTGCAGCTCCTGCACTTGTGGACAAGGTCTGAGCAGAAGTGCAGTTCACAAAAGATACTGGTATCATTTGGGAGAGGGAAGGGCCTGCAGATTGGCGCTCACCCATGGTGATTGTATATAAGAAGAATGGCAATATTTGAGTGCACAGATTATAGGGCACTTAATAAATATGTGAAAGGTGAGCAGTTTCAATTACATGTTTTCATTGTCAACCTATCTGCATATCTTGCTTCATTTTTGTGTGGTTTTGGATTGCCATTCAGGAATGTATCAGAGCATAACACTTTGCATTTTTGATTTTCTTACAAGTGTAACCTTAACTGTGAATTTCCTGAGTTTTTAATGCTTGTTGTTGAGATAATTAAAATATCCTTGCAATGATATTCTCAACCTTAACACAATCTTAACTTTGTTTTTGTCTAGGAATGTTCTTAGTTTTTAAAAATTATTATAAACATCATATTCAAATACTAAACAAGAAACCCAAAGAAAATGCTACCATACAATACTTCTATTATCTGAAAATATAAAGTCTTAAATCAGTTTTTAAAAAGTTTTACCTTTAAGGCTAGGTTCACTGGTATGCCAGAGCACTGCAAAATGGTCAGAATCTACTAGCCAATTAAGCTGGATGTACAGCTGCTTTGCATCACCAGAGCAACACAAAGCAGCCAAAGTGTACTAATGAATCTGCCCCTTAATTTGCAATAGATGTATTGGTTTGGAGGGCTGTGTTGAAAGACTGGTGCTGTGTGAAAGGAGCAATGGGAAGCTCAGTCCCTGAGTCCAAATATCTCTGTTATTTAAAGGCTCCCATTGCACTCCCGCCTCAGTTTCCGTGGCAGTACTGTCTTATTATGTCAGGAGGTCAAGGAAGCAGTGCCCTGGGGAGCCTTTCAAGCACTGCTGTCCAAGGTAGCATGCAGCCATAGAATCTTTAAAGTACAGGGACAGTTGGCCATGGAATCTGCTAATGAGAACTCTTGGCACATGTGGACAAGGCTCCCTCATACCATTGAATCATTACAACCAACAGAATTGGTGCATGCAAATTATCTGCAGAGGAAAGGTGGAGATTGGTTGGGTTATCTCTGATGTTACAATGACCTCACTTTAGAGTTACCTGAGGTGTTGACTTGAGCCATGATAGCCTCTCTAATCATAACAATTAGACAAAATAATTGTTAATAATAGCCCTATTTTTTTCAAACATAGTCCATGAATAAGTTTCAATAAGGTTTCAGTTAATTTTAACTATATGAAAAGTTTGAAGTATCTGAATTATCCATTGTTAACAGTCATTTGAAACCAACAAAACACTGACACAGGTGACATTTTTTTAAAGGATCCAGTTTTTAATTAACTTGAACTTAAACTAATTAATTGATTTATTTGTAAATTCTCAGAAAACTCATTCTGTACTAAAAAAAAAATAAGTACTATAACTTTGGGGAGGATACTCTATATAATTTTCATACAAAATGAAGAAGTTGAATGCCTGCTTTCAGTACAAAATGGAATTCAACATTATTTATGGTGTTCCAATTAATGCTTCCAGAATTATAGTGGTGCTGGTAGTGAAACTTATAGTTAAGGTTGCTTAACACTTTTCGTTATAAAACCCCTGTTTTCAGTTACTTACAACGTAGCAAAACAATAACCATTTGGGTTGAAATTTTCCAGGTTGGGTTTCTATCTCAGCAAATCTGTTGAGCCATTATGAAAAACAAGTTAGGGGAGAATACCTTGTTTAGCCCATGTTAAACATTCTTACAACCTTTTGATTGAGAAAACCTTAATTCAGTAGTCCTGTGCGTATACATTATGGTACAGTCTTTAGTTACATGATCACATACTGTTTTTCCAAAGGACCACAACCTCATTAATGCATGTGCTTAAGTGGTTACTTGATTGGGGTCCAAAAATTGAATATAGAAAAGAATAGGATACACTGAAAGGCCCACAGGGGGAGTTAGATGTTTTTTAAACTTAGTTTGATCTAACCCTCTTTTTCAGTAACATAATGATGGGGTGGTGAGGGTTCATGATGGAGGTTAGTGTTTGTCTCACAGAAGATGAGTCTTTCAGAGGAATGATATTACAAGAACAGCTTTTTCAAATAAAATTTTATAAATGTTCCCCTGATGTATACCTGAAGTAAGGTTCATCAAATACTACTATAATATTTTTCCTATAATTACTGGCTTTCTCTAATGGAAACATTTTAACAATAGATTAAGGAGAACGCTCTTGGAAAATATGCAGAAAGAAAAAATAGATGTATTCGGCTGTATATTCTTTGGTGGGTCATTGCTATGTAGAGTTTAGCAAAACTGTCTACTGGGTAGATAATATTCATGTATTTAGTCTCCAATAGTCAATAGATTGTTTCACTTTTGCTGAGCCCTAAGTAAAAATACTGCAGCAAGAAATGAAGAATATTGCTCTCTTCCGATTTTTTCTTAGTGTGGCTTGCACTTCCTTTGGAAGAGGTCAGTGCTTCCTTAGCCTCACAGTATGAGAAATGCTGTATATTAGTTTCTGCCTTCTGTCTTTTAAATATAGTGCAACAATGTTTGAGTTTATGATAGCATTAGAAATGCCAAATAAGTACACATTAATCTTTAACGCCCAGGATGTTTTTTTTCCTTGTAAAATTGTAGATTATATTGAAATCTACTAACTTTTGATGGGGGGATTTTTCACTCCCCCCCCAATGTTTTTGGATGTAGCTACAAACTGGCTCCCTGCTCCTACAAACATTCAACTTTATGCACAAGTTGTCAGTGAGACTAATTGTGAATAAAGTATACCATGTGCATAAGTGTTTGCAGGATCAGGTCTAAGTGAAAAGTTGTAAATGCTCTATTTATAAGATTCTTGTTCTGTCTCTTTTTTCATCTGAGAGCATGCATTCATATTTGGTTAACATTTCAGTAAGTCCAAAGATTGCCAAAATGTGATAACTAAAGAAGTATGTGTCGTGTTTTATTAATGTCCTTGGCACAAAGTGTTAAAACTTCATAGCATGAGGTTGCATACTCTGTATTTGGTCTTCTGTGTTACCAAGGTTATATTTGTTGCTAAGAGTTAGATTTTCTAGCAGAAATGTTAAAGTAAATTAAGCCAGTGTCCCAGAAAAAATGTAAGTATATGATCCCCACCAGCCATCCCTCTCAGTCTATCAAAGAGCAGATATGTAATGATGGTGCTTTAAGATGTGAGACATATGGACCAACTGGGGACACAATAGGCCCCAAACAAAGTGGAAATCATACACAAGTAAAACTTGGGTTTTCAGTGATATTTCATCCCAGTGGTTTAATGCTAGAAATTACAGTGATAAAAATGGGACGTGACAAAATCAGGTCTGCCTGGGATTGTGAGGAAATATTCTGTAGATATGCTTACTGCCTGCTGAAAAATGTAACTCATAACCATCACTGTACGTAGCATTTCCAACTGTTCTACTGTTATCCATTGTATGGTGCAGGACTTCTACTCAGGAACCCTGGTAGCATATGATTTGTTGACCAATGATAAAGGCACCTTTGGGGCCAGTTTGTGATAAATAGGCACTGGTGCACAATCTGGGAGGTCTGGAGCTGTTGTGCCTCAAGGGGAACTCTATCAGGAATTGTGCCTCATGAGTCACAATTGCTCCCAGCGTTGCCTGTACATAAGGGGAGTGTACACATTTTCCCACCCCTTTGGATGGTTCAACTTTCTCATTACCAGAGCAGCTGACCAGCATCCCATATCACTGTCTCCTCCCTCCACTTTGATGTGAGTTGCTTGGAAGGAGTGGTCCCTGCACCGCTCTGCGTTTAGGGAATGGTGCTGTGTCTGGTCCTTACATGAAGTGTGCGGGATTAGAGGGAAAGCATTTTTCACTCTCCACTCCACAAACTACAGTCAGACACAGCCCCTCTTTATTACTCTGTGCCCTGCATCCTAGACTTTTACTGATACACAGATTTTTGTCTTGATACTACCCTTTGTTGTGTCTCATTAATATATGAGGTATGTTTCATCTTGATTGCTAACAGCTGAGGCAAGTTTATTCAAATGTTTGGCTGTATCCTGAGAAAGGACCAGAATTCACAGTTCTGCAGGCATATAGGTCCTGAGGTTGTTTGGAGGCATTTCATAGCCTTAGAACTTCTTTCTGTTGGAATCCTGGAGGATTCTTGTCTTTATTGTCATTTTGGAGGTGTGTTAGAATGTATCTTCAAGGAAGAGATGGACTCTGGATTTTCCTTGGAGGGCTGAGGAAATACTCCCATAATACCAGCTATATACTTAAACTAGTCTTTCAACGTGGGTTGAACATTTTGCTGGTGACTTGAGCTCAGTGATCTTGAGCATTTCAGCATAGAAGCTACTAAGTCACCCTTAATCAATGCCTATGTCTCTCTGTTTCTGTCTCGTCCTCTAGGTTGTTGATTCCATTTGCTTTTAGCGGTTCCTTTAGCGGTTTTGTTACCAGCTAAATCCTCCTTTTTGTCTCAGTTGTAGATGTTTAAACAGCTATTATCAGCTGTAATGGGGAGTTCTTGCTTTCCTGCCCCCTTGCTTTACCATGTAAACATTGAGGTCATGGGAGGTTTTCCTCGTTCTCAGCTATAGACAAGGTATAGAACTCTCCAGCTGACCTCTTTCCTGTAGGTCACACTCTGATTAACCTAGACTGTTTCTCACTACTGTTAGTTTCCTCATATGATATCTGTGCTGGGCTTGCAACATTTTTTGCAGAGAAGATCGAGAGATTCTGGGTTGTACTCAATGGACCTTTTGATTGTTAGAATTGCAATCTTGCACTAGACTGTTCTCTGCAGTTGGGTTCACCATTGTTTATGCTGATGTCTGTAGTTTTTTCCCATCCTGGCTACTGAAAACTATAGACATGGCTGTGCAACTATTATTTACAGGAATTATCAGCTCTCAGCAGCTCTCAGAACAACCTGAGGACCTATATGCCTGCAGAACTATGAATGCTGATCCTTCCTCATGATATGGTCAGACATTTGAATAAATTAGTGCTTTGCTTAGCAAGGGGATTGTGCTAATATTCTTGTCTTTAAAAAAATCCATATGCTTTCCAGCTACCATGCAGTATCAAATGCCTGCCATTTAGAGTAGGAGCTTGAGCATATACTGGCTTTTAAAGGTGCATCTTGAGACTAATGAGATCTTGGGTAGATTCCGATGCAGATTCAAGCCTTCTTTTGGATTGAATTTATAGTAGGGTCTTGAATGATTTTTATACTGCTCTTGATTAGGATTAATTGGTTATTCTGGTAATTTTGGTTCTGGTGTTTTGATATTCCTGACCATATTTGATAACTTAAAGAGGCTGTCTGTGTGCCTGGGACCACTTTCCAATCAGTCATTATCGATGGATGATTATGTATTTCTCCAACGGATGTGAAATGTCATGCCCCGGATGGATCTATTATATTGCTCATGTTGCTCCATGTATGCATACAGTAATAGAAGAGTGTTTGAATGTGTTGCTGCACGGAATTGTTGCAGCTGACGACTCTGAAATCTTCCTTACACTGACCTGGCTTTGCCACTGGCACTGCAGCACAGGCCACTGCATTTCAGCTGCCCAAGTGGATTTGTGACATTCATGATTCATAATATGCTGATTCCCCCATGTGCTTTACTTTGCTAATGCCAAGTTGAGCCACAGAACACCTGCTTCTTACAATAAAACGACTATTTGCTTTTTAAAAAATCAGCTCAGACTGGCTCCAGCTCCTATATGCATCAGGGGCAGCGGTGCTTCTCCTTCAATCCAGAACTGTTGTGCATCTCTCCTTCAATTCTATATAGGGTTCCACACCTGAGCATGCTTTCTTTTTCTGTTCTGTTGCCACTCAGTGAAAACCCAGATTTCTGCCTGAGAAGTTTGCCTGATTCTAATCTTTTGGGTTTAGAGCCTTTGATAATAATGATGAGTAGAGCTGTTGATTAATTGCAGTTAATTCACACAATTCAAAAAAAATTAATCATGATTAAAATATTAATTGCAATTAATCGCACTGTTAAACTATAGAATACCAACTGAAATTTATTAAATATCTTTGTATGTTTTTCTCCATTTTCAAATTTATCAATTTCCATTATAACACAGACTATAAATTGTACAGTGGTCATTTTACATTATTTTGTATTACAAATATTTGCAGTGTAAAAATGATAAACAAAAGAAATAGTATTTTTGAATTCTCCTCAGACAAGTACTGTAGTGCAATCTCTTTATCATGAAAGTGCAACTTACAAATGTAAGTTTTTTTGTTACATAACTACATTCAATAACAAAACAATGTAAAACTTTAGAGCCTACAAGTCCACTCAGTCCTACTTCTTGTTCAACTAATCGCTAAGAAAAACAAGTTTGTTTAGCAAGGGGATTACTGTTTATGGAAGATAATGCTTCCCACTTCTTAATTACAATATCACCTGAAAGTGAGAATAAGCATTCACATGGCACTGTTGTAGCTGGCGTTGCAAAATATATACTTGACAGATGTGCTAAAGATTCATATGCCTCTTTATGTTTTGTCCATTGTTCCAGAGAACATGCTTCCATGATGATGACACTCGTTAAAAAAAATATATTCATTAAATTTGTGACTAAACTCCTTGGGAGAGAATTGTATGTCTCCTGCTCTGTCTTACCCACATTCTGCCATATATTTCATAGTATAGCCATCTCAGATGATGACTCGGCATATATTGTTTATTTTAAGAACACTTTCACTACAAATTTGACAAAATGCAAAGAAGATACTAATGTGAAATTTCTAAAGATTGCTGTAGAACTCGAACCAAGATTTAAGAATCTGAAGTGCCTTCCAAAATCTGAGAGGGATGAGGTATGGAACATGCTTTCAGAAGTCTGAAAAGAGCAACACTCTGATGAAGAAACTACAGATCCCAAACCACCAAAAAAGAAAATCAACCTTCTGCTGGTGGCATCTGACTCAGATGATGAAAATGAACATCCATTGGTCCGCACTGCTTTTGGACCATTATCGAGCAGAACCCATCATCAGCATGGATGCCTGTCCTCTGGAATGGTGGTCGAACCATGAAGAGACACATGAATCTTTACCACATCTGGCATGTAAATATCTTGCAACACCAGCTAAAACAATGCCTTGCAAATGTCTGTTCTCATTTTCAGGTGACATTGTAAACAAGAAGCAGGCAGTGTTATCTTCTGCAAATGTACACAAACTTATTTGTCTGAGTGAGGCTGAACAAGAAGTAGGACTGACTGGACTTGTAGGCTCTAAAATTTTACATTATTTTATTTTTGAATGCAGGTTTTTTTTGTACATAATTCAGATATTGCACTATAGTACTTGTATGAGGTGAATTGAAAGATATTATTTCTTTTGTTTTTTGTAGTGCAAATATGTTGAAACAAAAATAAATATAAAGTGAGCACTGTGCATTTTGTATTCTGTGTTGAAATCAATATATTTGAAAATGTAGAAAACATCCAAATATATTTAAATAAATGGTATTCTATTATTGTTTAACAGTGCAATTGATCACAATTAATTTTTTTAATTGCTTGACAGCCCTAACGAGCAACCATCAAAAAATGAGGCGGTGTGATATGAATACACAGCCAGGAGCTTAGCCAAACTTTAATCTTTGTTTCATTTCCCTGACTGTGCCCCTTTTCTCACTGCCTCACCCCCAAATCCTTCCAGTGACTCAGGCCCCAGTTTGCTCACTTTTTACAACCAGTTTCATCACTTCTTCCCATAGAAATTGACTTCAGTGAGTTGATTACACAATTGCACTCTTCTTTTGTCAGAGGCAGGGTGTTTAGGCCCTTCTTGATTGCTCATCTGATGAAGAGAAAACCTCTGAGTGAAGATGCACTGTGGTGGTAGCAGGAGGTAGCAAGGAGCAGATGGGCTCCAGCAGTCTTGGCAGCTGCACTGGATCACATTTTATTTTGTTTATTTCTTTATTTAATTAGTTTGTTTACTTTCAACACATTTCTGGAAGATTTTTATCTGGGGCTAGATTCTACCACTCTTATTAACATTCAGTAACACTCTACTCCATGAGTAGTGCCATTGATTTTAGACTCTGTCTCCAAATACTCCTGGAGGTCAATCTAAGGGACAGATTCTGTCATTGTTACTGCACTATTAGCTCCATCGATTGAATAGAGCAACATGTGTAGTAAAGTGCTACTCAACAAGAGTATCGGGCTCAATGCAGAGTAACTGGATGAAATTCCCTGGCCTGTGTTATAGAAGAGATCAGGCTAATGGTCTCTTCTGGGCTTAAAATCTATAAATCTATGAAAACAGGCAGAATCTGGCTGTGACAGGTTGCCCCCCTTCCCTGGTGCCACCTGATGTACTGGAGTCCCAGTGAGCCTGCCCGTTCTACCAGCCTGGACTCCCTCTCCCTGTCCTGCTGTACTCGGCCCTCAAGCCTCCTCTAGGACATACACAGGTAGGACCACATCCAGCTGCAAAAGGACACAGACACTCAGACCAGCTCCGTGTGGGAAGACTCAGCTCAGGGATTGCCCAGCACTCAAGTGTACACCTTTTCTGGAGTGTAAGCCCAAAATTGTATTGTCGTGCGCTGCACAGAAATCTGTACAGCGTAAACTCATGAAATCTGCCCCCTCCCTCAATGTGGAGGAAGATATGCACAGCTTTTTGCCCCATCCCCCCAGTTATGAATTACACAAATTGGCATTAGAATGAACAAAAAAACAATTTTATTAACTGCGAAAGGTAGATTTTAAGTAATTCTAAGGGATATCAAACAGATTAAAGCCGATTACTGAGCAAATAACACAAACATGCAAACTAGGCTTAATACACTAAAGAAATTGGCTCCAAATAGTAATTTCTCACCCTAAATGTTGTCTTAGGCAAGTTGCAGAATTTCTTGATGACAAACTGCTCTTGCTCGCAGCTTAAAATTCCAGGTATATCATTCATGAGTCAGACTCAATTCTAGCCTGGGTTCAGTACTCCCCCCCACCTGGCCCTTTTGTCTTTGTTTCTTAGATGTTTCCAACTTTGGCGATCCAAGGACCCCCATTTTAATTTACATTTTTTGCGGCCCCCCAAGCCCTCCGCTCAGCCTTATGCTCTGCCCCGACTCCACCTCTTCCCCCAAGACCCCACCCCCACCCCATCTCTTCCCACTCCCACTCCACCCCTGCCCCTCCTCTTCCCCACCTTTTTCTATCCCCTCCCCCAAGCATGCCCTATCCCTGCTCCTTCCCCTCCCTCCTAGCGCCTTCTGAATGCGACTGAACAGCTGTATCCCAGCATGTAGGAGGCATTGGGAGGGAGGGGACGGAGTTGATCAGTGGGCCATGGCCCCCCTGGAGACCCTTGCAGACCCCCAGCGGTCTTTGGACCCCAGTTTGAGAAATGTTGCATTAGCAGAGCCGGGTTAGATTGGTATTCTAGAAGCTAAGCAATCCTTGTTAGATTTCTAAACTAATCTAGTGCATTGCTGTTCATTTTATGTCAACAGGGCAGAGGATTTTAAAATGGATATGTGGCACTTTGACTAATGCAACTTTTTTCATTCCTTTCCAATAATTTGTTGAAGATGACCATGATAGCCTTTTAGAAAGTCTTTACGATCACCTTAGGTGATCTTAAAACCGTGAACAGACTCACAAATATGAAAGTGGGGGGGGGGGAATCATTTGGCCTGGAAACCATGAAAATCAGACAGAGTGCTGAATACTAAATGTTCAGGAAGTATATGTAACAAAACCATGGGTAGGCAAGAAAGTGTAAGAACATAGATCCCTATCCAAACAAAATCATAGACAGTCTTTGGGGGCCCCCCTCCCCCAGCAATTTTGAGAGGAGAGGAAAGGACTAAATTCTGTGGTCCCAATCCAGCAAATTATTTCATGCAGGTGGATGCTGGCACCATTTCAGAGATCAAGTGGTCCCTTGCATAGAGTACTTTGCGGGACTGGAGCCTATGTTGTATTCAAGAGAGACATGAGTGAAGGAAAGGAGCTGAGTTTTGTGCAGATTTTCTCTCACAAGCTTTTTAGTGTGAGGCCTGATTCTTCATAAGCATTTATATAGCACCTACCACAATGGAGTCCCAATACTGAGCTGAGTGTAATGTTCCTGATCAGTTGGTGAACACTGACACACATAGCATAGACGCACAACACAGAAAGTTCCAAAAAACAGACCCTTACCGGGAGTCATGCTGATTGCTCCACATTCACTACTTGGGGCGCGCCGCTACTGGCCTCTGGGCACTACTGTCATAAATATTAAATCATGAAAAATGCCTAGATGGCCTGAATTTGTTGGGATGGTCCCTAGTACCGCCTCATATTTACTGTTGGACATAGATCCTGTTCTAATTAAATTAGTGCTAATGTCGTCTTTATATTAACCAGACTATCATACCTATTATTATTTTATTTATATTTCAGTAGCACTCAGGAGCCCTGCTAGGCATGATACAATTATAGAACAAAAAGATGGTCTCTGCCCCAAAGAACTTACAGTCTAAATTTAATCTGCAGATCTGATACTGAAGTTTAACATTTGAGACTGCCATACTACCCATTTACTAGATGCTAGTTTGTGAATATGACCCTAGGTTTCTTGTTGACCAAAATAATTGGTAAATCATTTTGTGTGTCTTTCCCATAAATTAGCTCTTTGGGGAGCGTACATCTTTGACACTATTGTATAACCTCACACAACGTGGCCTTGATCCTGATTGGGGTCTTTGGGAGCTGCTGCATTACAAATAATACATAAAAAATAGGTATGTCTACACAGCGACTACACATCTGTGTCTGGCCCACACCAGCCAACTCAGGCTCACGGGGCTCCAGCTCTGAGGCTGTTTCATTGCTGCGTAGACTTCTGGGCTCTGGGTGGAGCCCTGACTGTAGTATACTGTGGGGTGCAAGGGTCCCAGAGCTCTGCCTCCAGTCTGAGCCTGGAAGTCTACATAGCAATGAAACAGCCCCACAATCCGAGTCCCATGAGCCTGGCTGGCATGGGCCAGACATGGGTTTTTCTTTGCCGTGTAGCCATACCCAATGCGATCACCTTTCATGCTATATTGTAATTAATATACACAAGGAGGAATTAAGGATACACATTCAGCCTTAGGTCTGGCATTTCCCTACTCTGAAGTGCTTAACTGTGCAACTTCAATGTTCTCTTAAGTTCTTTTGTATATAATAATATATAGTAGAAAGGAATTAACTGCTTTTTTTATTCTGTTTGAAGACTGTTTGAATTTTCCTGGAAAGGATGTGCATGTCTTGGAATTCACTTTTTCACCTATACAAACATTTTTCTTTACAATATATGGTATCAAGGGGAATTGTGTTATTCATTACTGAATGCTGTCTCTGCTATCAGCTGGAGCAAACTGTACTTAAAACAATGTGTCCCCTATTGTTTACCTCTGAAAAATTAAATACAAAATTTAACATCAGTTTCATTTATAATTGTCTTTGGTCCATTTGTAGAACAGAAGTATAAAGCAATGCTATTTTTTGAATGTCAGTCAAAATAAAACATCTTTTGAAAGTTCTTAGTATACAGTTACGGTACAGTAGTTACGCTGAATTACTGCATAGTATATTTTTTAGTTGGCTCTGGATTTTTATGAACAGCATCTCTTTATAACTTTGCTTTTCATTTTGCCCTGAAATTCTGAGCACACACATTCTTTTGCAACATAAGATTTCATAACACTGCTTTTGACAGTAGAGGGTACTTCCATTCACAGTATTGTTCTGATGGCTTGAAATCTGTCTCAGATGATAGTGGCAAAATTCTTTCATTGGGTAAACATTCATTGATCACACAAGTGACAGCTGGAGTGATCCAGCCCTAACACACACACAGCTATAATGTCAATGTGCAATGGGATTTTTGGTATGAATAAAGATGACTCACATGAGTAAGGGATGCAAGTTTTGTGCTTTAAATGTTTTAACTTTATTTTAATAAAAATTATAATTTTACCATGTATTTTAAAAAGCCAGAATGTGTTCATTTTCATGGTATATTTTGGCTGGTTTATTGGCTTCTAGCATTAGAAAATTAAAACCCTGAGCACAAAGAATTGAAGCTAACTTATAGCTCCTGTTCAGAGAAAGTGATCAGGTTGCGTAAACTTTGTAAATTAGGGTTTCCAATTTTGTTTGGACATATTCCTGGAGGTTTCATCACATAATCTTTAAAGATCCATCTTGAATTCCTGGAGTCTCCAGGACAATCCTGCATGGTTGGCAACCCTAATTTAAATAAAGATTAAAACGTTTGAGACTGAATGAGAGAGCAAATGGAATGAAAATTTTGATTGCTAAAAATATTTATCCTGGCTGAGTTCAATATATCAGATTAAAAGAGGATGACCTAAAGTACTTAAAGCATAGTTAATCTTCATGCATATTGTCTTGATTAACCAGGATTTTTCAAAATGCCATGTTTGCCTATTATAGGCAAAGAATTCTCAGTAAGAATTAAACTAAGGTAATATTTTCTAAGACAAAAGGGCATAGTCTATTCATGAATTACCTGGAGAGGATAAAAGAGAGGTGGTATGCAGAATATACATGTTGTAGGTAAAGCATTCAAGTCATGGCAGATGAGGGAGGCAGAAAGAGAGAGAAACTACAGTGGAACTCTGATTATCTGATCTAACTGGCGCCAGGGCCAGATCAAATAACCAAAAATCCAGATAAACCAGAAAATAGGTGGCGGAGCTCAGGCTGTCAGCCCAGTGCATGGTGAGACTCCCTCTGAGAGCCCTGGCAGCTGCGGTTCCAGTTGTCAGCCCCAGGTGACTGGGGCTCTGGCTGTCAGCCCCATGTGGCTGGAGCTCGGGCTGTCCCTTTTACCCCCGCCCCCCACATCTCCCCCTACATGCACACCTCCAGGGTAGGCACGGCCCTTCTGCAGCCTCTTGACCTCGGTGCCCTGGCCAGTTGCCCACATGGCTGGTCCTGGGAATATGGGGAACTGAGGTCACTTCCATGATAGCATTGCCTTGCCATGTTTTTACCCATGTAACATGACCACGACTACTAAGTGAAAACATGTAGTACTGTCATTAAATGCTAACTTAGATATTATTAATAAAATAAAAAAGGAGAGTCACTGGAAAAAATAGCCCAAGACTATAAATTGGAAAAAGCACAGTATCGGATATCAACCATAATGCTGAGCAAATTTTTAAATACAGAATGAATAACTCTTCATCCCAGAAGACCATGAAGCAACTGAAGGACGCTGACCTAGATAAATCCCTTTGTCGATGGTTTATAGAGACAAGAGAGGAAAGCATTCTCTTT
This sequence comes from Chelonoidis abingdonii, assembly GCF_003597395.2. Classification (NCBI taxonomy): domain Eukaryota; kingdom Metazoa; phylum Chordata; order Testudines; family Testudinidae; genus Chelonoidis; species Chelonoidis abingdonii. Next base: position 46,311,444 of record NC_133770.1, read on the forward strand.
AATGGTTGTTTACTATGTGAAAAGACTAAGAACTTTAATCAAGCTTTAGGAGGGGATGCATGTTTCTCAGCTACTCAGGGATGGCTCAGTCAGTTTAAAAAGGGCATCTGACAACTGAGAGTCACTGGAGGAAAGCTGTCTGCCAATTTGGGAGTTATTTCTGACTATCAAAAAAATAATAATAATTGCAAGATATCTTAACTGAGCATAGCTCATCACCGGAACAAGTTTGCCAGTGACGAGACTGGTTTGTATTGGAAGATGTTGCCATCAAAAACACTGGGTGCCAGAATGGAAAGATCTGCACCAGGCTAGAGACAGAGCAAGGAACATTTGACAATCCTGGCCTGTGCTAATGCTGGTGGAACACACAACCTCCTGATAACTGTCATTGGTAAAGCAAGACATCCATATGCACTTAAAAATGCAAAATGAATGCTTTGCCCATCATCTACAAATCACAGGGGAAAGCATAGATGGACAATGCTTTGTTTCATTAATGTTTTTTAAAAAACTTTTGTACTGAGGGCATGGGCTCATCTGAACAAAAAGAACATCCTGCTGAAAGTTACCTTACTGCAGGGTAATGCACCCACTCACCCAGATGACAGAGGGCTTACCTCCCACGATGCTTCTGTTTTTTTCTCCACACTTAACATCTCTTGTGTAGCCTATGGACCAAGGCATGTTGGAGTGTCTAAACAATGCTATAAACAGCATCTTCTTAATTGACTACTGATGTCCGGCAAAGCAGCTGAGAATGAAGGCAACATGTTGCAGCGCTGGAAAAAATCAGTATCAAGGAGCTATTTATGGGGTTGCAGAAGCATGAGAAGACATCCCCAGGCCAACCTTACAAAAATCTTGGAAAAATCTGTGGCTTGAAGTTACTGCTGACACTCAGGACAGTGAAGTTGTAGTTGCAAGGATCAATCCCTTGTGCAAGCAGTGGTAGCCATGAGGAATAAGGCAGCAACATACAGCTGCCTAAAACACTACACTGCAGAGACTACCAAAAACCGGTGCAGTATCTGGCTTGTCCTTCCGCTCTGATGCTACCACTTGGTTTGTAACAGTTGTCATAAACAGATAGCTAAGGGTTAATGTTTCTTTTACCTGTAAAGGGTTAACAAAGGGAACCAAACACCTGACCAGAGGACCAATCAGGAAACCGGATTTTTCAAAGCTCAGGGGAGGGAAATGTTTGTCGCTCTGTTCTTTGTCTGGCTCTCAGCTATGAGAGGGATCTTTTCTATCTTCAAGCTCTAATCTTCATGTTCCAAGTTGTAAGTACAAAGATAGAAAAATAATTAGGCTATTATTGTTTTTTGTATTTACATGTGTGTAGTTTTGCTGGAAATGTTTTAAATTGGATATCTTTTGAATAAGACTGTTTATTCATATTTCTTTTAAGCAATAGCCCTCGTGTATTGTCACTTAATGCAGAGATCTATTTTATAGTTCTTTCTTTTCTTTTTATATAAATTTTCTTTTAAGACTTGTTTGAGTTTTTCTCTCTGGAGGCTAAGGAACGAAAGGGAGGGAAATTCTCTGTGTGTTAGATCTACGGAGGGGAATCTCTGCAACACCAGGGAAGTGGCGAGGGGGTGAAGAGAGATAGGATCTTTTCTGTTTCCTGTAATTGGTTGTCTCTTTGTGGAAGAGAAGAGACACCTTCTTGGTATTGTGATGTAAAGAGGTTGCATCAGTAACTCTCAGGTTGCCAGAAAGGAAAGCTGGAGGGTTAAAGGAGGGGGATGGTATTTCTCCTTGTTTAAGAATACAAGGATTGGGTTCTGGGGTTCTTCCTCAGGGAAGGTTTGGGGAGACCAGAGTGAGACAGGCACTGTAATCCTCTGTCTGGTGGCAGCGAGATAAAATCTAAGCTGGTAATTAAGCTTAGAGGGGTTCATGCAGGCACCCAGATTTCTGGATGCTAAGGTTCAGATTTGGGAATGCTTATGATAACAGTCTTAGGCCTCACCAGCAGCAGCTACCTCTCAAACACGGCAGGGGGCAGAAGTCCCTTTTCATTCATGTTTCTGGCAGCCTACATCAAATGAATGTGGGCCAGTAAATTGAAGAGAATAGGGAGACAAAGGGGTGGCATTGGAAGGTGAAGCATTGGATGGGAGGACACAGTGAACTGAAGCATGAGAGCTGGAAAGCCTTGGAAATAGGGAGCAGAGAAAACTTTGCAAGGGTGGAAAGGGGAGAAAAGTTCTCTTATGAGGAGAGAGAGAGAGAGTTTTTGAAGAGTGACCCACAGAAAAGGAAGGGAAAGTGATGGGATGGAGCAATTTGAGGAAGAGGAAGTAAAAGAGTAGGGAGATGGAGGAGAGAAAAATCAAGGTAGTAGAGCTTAGGATAACAACCGGGGAGGTGGGAACTCAGAAAAGGAAATCGGTGGGAAGGAAAGAATTAGTGAAGGACTAGAAGAAAAGAAAGCAGGGCCCCCCCGGGGGGGTGGGCAAGTGGGGTAATTTGCCCAGGCCTGCACCCCGCAGGGCCCCCATGAGAGTTTTTTGGAGCCCCTGGAGCGGGGTCCTTCACTCGCTTCTTCCGCTCTGGGTCTTCGGTGGCAATTCGGCGGTGGGAGGGGGGGGTCCTTCCGCTCTGGGACCTGCTGCTGAAGACCCCAGACCCACTGAATCCTCTGAGTGGCCCTGAAAGAAAGAGAGGGAAGACCCAGAAAGGAGGGGAAAAGAGATGGAAAAAACACAGGGGAAGGGGGCAGCTAGATACTGGAAAAAAATAAAAGAGAAACAGTAAGACAAGAAAGTGAGATGAGAAACTGGAAATTAAATAGAGATAAAGTGAAAGATACAGAAGAAGACAGTGAGGAATAAAGAAAAGAGAGGGGACAACAAAATTCACATACAGCTTCAAAATTCATAAATTTCATTTCTATTTTATTCACGTTCATTCCAACCTGTCTTTTGGGTATGATCACAGGATGTGAATTATTATATAATCTTAAAAATATATTTCCAACCGTACTACTTCTCATTTTCACAATGGGCAAGGTGTTAAGGGCACTTCACCTACAGAATCTGGTGCACCAAGGGTTTCCCTTGTGCTCTGGAGAGTGCTGTGAGGTTAGGGTGTGGAGGAGGAATGTGGCAGGGAACAGTGTTCACCCTGACCTCATCCCTTTCCTATCCCTATACCTGCTTTCCCTATGCATATGAAGAGCCAATGGTGAGAATTGCCTACTTTTCTTGGAAAATTTCCAGGTTTTCATAAAAAAAGAAAAACCAAAATTTTCCCATGAAAATGGGTTATTTCCTGAGAAAATTCTGCTTAGTCAAAAAGCCATTTTCCATTGGAGAAAAAAAAAAGTTTCTTCACAAAATTTTCAACTACCTCAATCTGTGTTTCCTCAGGGGTCGGAACAGAATTTTCCCCATGTTTCTTCCCCCCCCATAGTTGTTGCTTAATCAGGCTGTACATGTTTAGCACTTTAAGACATTCTTCAAAAATCAATCCCAGCAGCTCCTAAAACGTGTTGTTGCTTTTCTCTGAATTCTAGTTTTAACAGTTTTCTGAAGCAGAGGTACCAAGAACTGAAAGCACGATTTCAGGTGTAGTCTAGTTAGCATTGTATAGAAAGGTATTATTAGTATCAGCTCTGTAATTTAACAATATTGTTTCTATAGCCTGAAACATGGCCCTCTTTGGAGCCATATCACATTTCAAATTCAAATCACACTGGATGATCTGAATGGTCTCCACTAATATGTATGATTCTTTATTATCAAGTACAGTTTAACTGTCCTCCAGTCCTGGAGGTGTGTACACAGTGCCCATTGTGACTTCTTTGTTTTTCATTCCTGGAATCTGCATCCAAAGTTTTTACCGGTATACCCTTAGTTTTTAATTGTATACATTTGGCAATGTAGATACTTCATAGATAGTGCCACCTTTCCCTCTCTGCTCACTGGGCTCTAGTATATACACTGTACTCATCTCCATTCCAATTCAAATCAGTCAGCCTGCCATGCTTCCAGGGCCAGCTCCAGGCCCCAGCGCGCCAAGCGCGTGCTTGGGGCAGCATGCCACGGGGGGCGCTCTGCTGGTTGCTGGGAGGGCGGCAAGTGGCTCTGGTGGACCTCCCGCAGGCGTCCCTGCGGAGGGTCCGCTGGTCCCGCGGCTCTGGTGGAGCATCCTCAGGGACGCCTGCGGGAGGTCCACCGGAGCCGTGGGACTGGAGAGCAGCAGAGCGCCCCCCGCGGCGTGCCGCCATGGTTGGGGCAGTGAAATGGCTAGAGCTGGCCCTGCATGCTTCTCTATCATTTGATATCACATATAGTTTTTCTTGCTTATTTCTCATATGGGTTGGATTTGTGCATAGATACTTCAGCACATTTCCTCCTTCATGTAATTTAATCTGCCTCCTTTACATTACATTTGTGCTATTTTATGAATGTCAAGCAAAACCTCATCCTCCCCTCATTTCCTAGTTTAAAGCCCATCTAACAGATCTTGCCAATTATGAACCCAGGAGGTTGCTATTCCTTCTGCTATTCCTTCTGCTTACTTGGAGACTGCCAGTTGCCTCCTATCAGAGAAGCAATTCCTGTGCTCTAGGAATCCAAACCTGCCTCTGTATGTACCATGGTCCTCTCCCTAAACGGGTCTCCAGAAACAGATCATCCCAACTTTTATCCTTGAGGCTTCATTCCCTTTTCATTTAGGACCTAACCCTACCAGTTGTTTAGCTGAACCCCAAGGAGTGCCTTGTATGTGAAACCAACAATGAAGTGTATTGCAAAGGGTAGAGCTGAGCACAATCAGCTGCCATTGAAGAGAATGGGCATTAAGTGGTTCAGAACCCTGCAGGATGTGCTCAGCATCTCACAGAAACATTCTCTAAATATTTCATGTCTTCTGATGATCTATTCATTATCCAGGATGGCTCCAAGATGGCAGTCTGAGCTTGTAAAACAATTCTGGTCAGTTGGATCAAGCCTCCCACAACATACATGATTTAATTAGATTGTACTTAATCAATTAATCAAACATTTTCTAAGAAACTGGTTTTGCCCAATGGTAGTGTGATGCTAGTGGGCCAGCTGCCAGATCATGCCAAGATCTCCATGTCTCAACTGGACAGTAACAGATAAATAGCTGGAATCGGTCTGGCTCACTTGTGGGTTATTATGGATAAGACAGGTATTAGAATGATAAGAAAATGTTTAGTGTTTAGACTCTATTAAATGCTTGTGCATTGCTGCCTGCATTACCTGTAATATCTGCATTCCATATTGTAATGAAGTTGTGTTGTGAACCTCTGTGACTGTATGATTTGCCATACAGGGGAGGGACGTTACTTAGTGTGCAGAGCTGCTCTTTTACAGAATTTGTTATGCCCCTTCCAAAAGAGGAGACCAGACCAGCTATGGGTAGATCTTACAACTGAAAACACCTCACATCTGGATTGCAGAATTGTCAACAAGACTAAAGACTCTTGTTATTCTGCTCTCCTCCTGGTGATGCAAGCGGACTCCTCCCATCAGCTGAGTTTGCAGCTCAGAACTCATGGCAGGAGGAGGATAAAAATCCCGACAAAAAGAATTAGCTATCTCTGTGTTGCTTGGTCTCTTGGGGAAAGGCAAACTGTTTCTAGAGATCCCCAGCTGCTTAGACTGGGTTAGCCCTAAATAGGGTGACCAGATGTCCCATTTTTAAAGGAACAATCCCATTTTAGGGGACTTTTTCTTATATAGGTGCCTATTACCTCCCACCCCAATCCTGTTTTTTCACAGTTGCTATCTGGTCACCCTAGCCCTAAAGGACAAATAGAGCTTGCTGATTACAGAAGCCTATATTGCCTGTTGAAACCTAAGACCATAACTCATTTGAGTGTCTAGGTTTGCTTGTTGTAACCTTGTAAATAATTCTCTATTTCCTTTTCCTATTTAATAAATCTTCATGTAATTTACTATAGAATTGGCTACAACCGTTGATCTAAGGTAGCAGTTGACCTGGGGTAAGTGACTGGTCCATTGGAATTAGGAGCAACCTGAATATTGCTGTGATTCTTGGTGTAAGGTGCCATCTGTCACAGATACACTCACCTGGGTGGCAAGACAGACCACAGTATCCAAGAGGACTGTCTCTGACTCCATGTTTAGGCTGTTAATATGCCTGAGGAGTTGGCACTTGGTGCAGTTGGTTGGTAAAATTCAGTTTGACTCACTGTCAATTTGGGGTTTGTCTCCTGGTTTTTAACAGTCTGCCCTGTGGTTGGTATTCACTTTTGTGTCAGTGTTGGGAGCATTACAGACAGTGTTTACTGATGATTTCTACTTAATCAGGATTCGTTTTAACAGATGATAAAGGCCAAGCTCATTCTTCCTTTCCTTTCTTGGATATTAGTATCACATTTCTTTCCTCAGTCCTCTGTTATCTTTCCAGTCAGACAGACTTCTGTGAGTGTCTCTCCTCTTATACACATCATTATTTATATTTATATATACTTTTACATGAAACTGTACAGTTGGTGAGTTAGACAAATTGTACTGATATTTGTCTTCCCCAAAGTTCTTGGCATTAAATTGTCCTTGGTAGTTATGAAATAGTTAGTTAGAGAGGTAGCCCAGAAAAGTGTCAGAAACCAGGTAAAAAGAGGTAAAACTAGTGAAACCTAACAACTTGAACATTCCCTCTCAACCTTCCCCTCAACCTCTTCCACTCCCCCTCAACCTCCATCCAAAAATGCGGAAAAGCAAAGAAATCTGTCATGGAAGTGAACGCTGACCCCAGGCAGCTTCAGCTTAAGTGATGTTCACTTGTACAGGATAACGCTACAGGAATTTCTCGCATTCTCACAAATAGCCAGAATCCCTGTAGAGGTAATGCGACAGTCACTCACAATCATGTACACAGAAAAAAAAGTCTCACCAGAAAGACAGATCACATACATATTAAATGAAAATAGTGTTAAATAAAGTACTGAATTTCACATTAGGCAAAATGATTCTCAGGTAATAAATTTGCTCCAAATAACCTACAACATTGTTACAGCCAATTAAATCCTTTCAATTTTTTAAACAATAATGCTTTATTCTTAAAAAGTAATGACAACAGATGGATTACAAAGCTTATTTTGTTTCTTTAAACACAAATCTGTATTATACTTCAGCTGTGTAAGGAGCAGCCCTTGCATACCTTTTCAAGACATGATGCCTATGGAGCCCAGAGGGTCTTTGTATGGGTGCTCCTTGCAACACCTATAAGAGTGATTCTCAAACTTTTGCACTGGTGACCCCTTTCACATAGCAAGCCTCTGAGTGTGACCCCCTTTATAAATTAAAAACATTTTTTATATATTTAACACTATTATAAATGCTGAAGGCAAAGCAGGGTTTGGGGTGGAGGCTGACAGCTCAGGACCCCCATGTAATAACCTTGCAACCCCCTGACAGTTCCCAACCCTCAGTTTGAGAACCCCGACCTACAAAAATATGCAGTTGGTACTCTCCCATGCTGCCAACTTAGTGGCACATGGCCCAATCATGTATCCTCTGGGTTGTGTCAGCACTGCTGGCAGCGCTTGTCACCTTCTCTGACCCCTGGCTCTTTAAATTTGCACCCAGGCCAGCTTCTGGTTTGTCTACATACTATTTATGTAGTCTGTGCTGCAGTTGCTTACACATGTATGATGCACACTCCAACAGCTGCATGAAAACTCTGCAAAAGAAGCAAGGATATGTGCCTGTAAGGAAGTGCTAAATTTTAAGAATCCTATATTTAGAGCCATATATAGAAGCCAGTGAACTTCTTTTCTAAAGCTTCATCTAACACTGCAGCTGTTTTGAGATTTCTGATGGCTCTTCAGATCAACAAGATACAGGTTTTAAAAAAAATCTATTTCAGAGCAACAAGATTAGCCTGCAAACTTGCTTTAGATTTAGAGTTGTAGCTTTCTCTTTGATCTGTTCTACAGATCTGAGAATCCCGGTATGAAGGGAACACAGAAACTGCTTGAATACATTTGATGTGGAACGTTTAGTGGATTCGGAAGCAAAGCAAGCAGTGGCTTGCCAGTGAAGTTATTACAGAGCCAAAATTAACACACACAAAGCATTCAAAGAAGCTATGAATTGGATTCAACAAGGAGAGCTGAACTTTTCCAACTCATTTTTTATTAAATCAGGCTAGTTGGAAAACATAAAATGTTACCCAGTTTTGATTAAACATAATACTAATGAGTTTACGCTTGTCTTTATTGCCAGGAAAAACAGTTGTAGTTAGGACTGACCCTCTTAGCGTATAATGACATGGTATGTTCAAGCATGGAAGCTTGGGCATTCACACACACTATTCAATCTACTGTCAAATAGACAAATGGTCTGGAGAAAAGCAGATGAAGTCAACCTTCTCTACTGACATTATCAACAAATAGTCTATTTATATAACCTCCCCCCATGACAGAACTAAGGTGCTGATAAAAATAAATACAAATTCTATCAGAAGCATAAAATATTATCCCCTTGCCATTCAGATGGCTTGAGAGATATAGCTCCCAGGAGCTCACAAAGAGAACATTGCAGAGGCGGCAGAAACTGAAACTGCCTGGCTTAGTTTGTGTTTGGACCCCAGCCAGCAGTGTGGGTGGGAGATTGGAAATGAAGAATTATCAGGCCAGAGACTTTACTGACCTGACAGGGCAACCAAGAGCAGGCCCTGACAGCCTATACATAGCTGCGACTGCCCAGCGCTGTTCGCTGAGCATGGACAGACTCAGTGTTTGGGGCAAGAAAGATGGCTGCTAGCAAGAGAATGGAGACAGATGTCCTGAGTTGCTTGTGACAGAGTAGGTGAGAGAACCCCAATTTGCAGCTCACCCAGAGAGGCCCAGCTGACTAGGAGCATACAGCTTCCCAGGGGGAGTTGTCTGTCAGCTAGCTGTCTCTGAAACAGCTTGGGTGATGAAATTATAGGGCAGTGAGAGAGGCCAGTGCCTCAACTCACACATTCAGGAGTCACATGCTAGACCTAAAAGGGAGAGGAAGATCTCCCAGACCCCATATTCAGAGGGAGAAGATCATTTGCAGGCCTCACCCATTAGGATGCCTTATTCCAGAAGCAAGGGAAAGCTGCCTTTCCCATACTCCAACAGTCAGGGATCTGTCTTGAAGCTTTAACAGGGTATGCTGGGGATATTTCAGTGAACTAGATAGGAAAGGATTCCAGAGGTGAAGAAAATTCTGATTTGTCAGTGCACAGGCAGGTGAAAGCTCACCTGGAGGCCTGCAACCTTTCTTTGATTGATTTACCGGACAAACTTATCTCTGCTCTTCCTCCCTTATAAAGATTCATCACAAGAACAGTACATCAGCCACCTGGGACCTGTGGGCAGGTTCTGAGTTGCACTCACCTGCTTTTATATTTTGTATCGGTTTTTGAATAGTTAGGGATGGTCTGATTATTTTTGTGGAGTTTAGCCAGTTCATTCAATTATCTTCTCCTTTTGGTTCCTCTGCCCCTCCATTGAATTCAGATCCTTATACTTTTTATATTAACCTTGTCCTTTCCACTAATATAGTGTTTGTTTTTTAACTTGGTTGGTTCTTGACTTTTTTTGATTTGTAATGTCCTAAAAATCATAGAGCTGCATATTAATTAATTCATATGGCACTAGGTAGAGAGAGCCTGGGCTGAGAATGCAGTTTAGCGCCAGTGATCACCAAGCTGAAGTCTGACACTAGCCATCAGCACAAGGAGCACAAAGAACTCAGGGCCCATTGGTGCTAAGGTGGGACACAGCTGAGTGGGAGAAAGGATCAAGTGGACACTACCATACTTGAGGACAGGGCTCCTCAGAGGGTAGTTACGTAAAAAACAAATAAAATAACCCCCTCCTACCTTCTTAAAGCTCAGATTAAAAACAATTGATTAGCTCAGCTAATAACTGTCCCAAAGAAAAATAGGTTAATGTGCTCACAAATGGCCAGGTTTTCAACAGACCCTCGATAACAGGGCTCAAAAAAGAATTCACGGAGGATAGACCCATCACTGACTATTAGCCAATATGGGCAGAGTGGCGTCCCTAGCCTCTGTTTGCCAGAGGCTGGGAGTGGGCAGCAGGGGATGGATCACTTAGTGATTCCCTGTTCTGTTCATTCTCTCTGGGGCACTTAGCATTGGCCACTGTCGGAAGAGAGGATACCGGGCTAGATAGACCTTTGGTCTGACCCAGTATGGCTGCCCTTATGTTCTTATCCTGTATTGTTTGTTGGAACAATTTAACACCCTTTCCTCTCCCTCCCCACCCCCAAAAAATGTGCAGGTACAATTTGCACTGAGAATTCAAATGCAATTCAAAGTACTTGTGCCCATATGTGCTTAATTGTGGGTACACATTGAGTAGTTAGAATTACAAGCACACTTTGTTCCCACAGTTACTTGTTGTTAGTACAAAGATACTCAGGCTCCTAACTTTTATTGTTTTCATTGAAGCAAGCCTCACCCAAACAGGGCCTTTTAAAAGCTTAATTTCTTGAAAATTTAGCACACTATATTGAATATAATGTGTCCAAAGTGGTTACAGTATGATACAGTAATGGAAAGCAGTGTGACACCAACCAGTATTTCAGGGATTCATAACTGAATTTCGGTAACTGACTAGGCCAGATTTTTCCAGGGGCAGAAGATGTTTGCAAGTATAACCCACACATTGTCTGGGTGTAGTGTTCTGTCCCATCTAGTGACACCAAGACCACTTAAAGCGAGAGAGTTAAATGAGTCTGCTCTACAGCCTTAGCTAACAGGCAGCTGGCTTTTAGCTCATGCAGTAGAAGCTCATGCACTAAGCTCCAGAGGTCCCCGGGGGGGTTGATCCCACCTGACAACGACTGGCGTCTGTCAGCATTACACAAGCATCATGGCTCCGTGCACGGTATCAAAATTATTATCTGGTACTTGACACACAAGTTTGCCATTTCCATCATTAGAAGGTGAGGTGGATGAAACTTATAATTACTGTTATAATACAATTTATATTTCAGAAAATGCTAGTAATTTGGGCTAATTGTATGTTTATGAATTTTCAAGGTTCATTATGACATAAGAGTGGTGTAATTGTAGTGTAAATAGTTTAAAATACTATTAATTATATTGGTGTTTTCACTCGTGTGATTCAAAAATTCCGTTTTTTACAGTACTGGGGACTTGCAGATGATCCACATTTGAGTCTCACTATTTAATCAGCCCCAAAAGGATGGTGGATTTTCATCAGCTCTGGTTTTGTTAAGACTGTTTCATTTCTGCAGACCTGAGTCCAGCCATCATAACATTCTACCATAAGACTTAATGTTTTGCCATTATTGGATGCTGCAAGTAACTATCAGTCCAGAGAAGTGAATCAGAAATGCTGAAACTTCAGTTTAAACAAATTCTTCTTCTTCAGCCTAATGTCCTTTGACTAATAAAGTAATTGGTACTAACAAGCAGCCGCTGCTGACAATACCCTCTTCTTCACCAGACTAAAATGAATCACTGAGTTGCCTTCTATACAGTGGCTGCATCATATGGGTGAAGAAATCAGCTCATATGGTCTGTTGTCTGACTCCTAAGTATGGATAAGAGTGTTCCGAGACAGGTGTCTCTCACTCTGTTCCTTGTTGACAAATAATTTATTGGAAAAATGACAGAGTACGTGTGTTCCAGTTAGACTGTCATGATATAGTCATATCTTATATTTGTATTTTCTTGGGTAGTTTCATTGTACATTCAAAGGGATTTTTATGCTGTAAACACCTGATTGTGCTTGATTACTGCATTTTAAACTCAAGAGGACAGCTATGGCTTATTGACAACCATTTCCTTTTTACCATAGCACCTGTAAAAGTCTAGAATGAGCCAAATCCTGAAGTCCTTACTCAGGGCCAGACTATCTCTGGCCTTGCACAAAGAAGCCTCTCCCCTCTATTATAAACTATATTATTAATGTCTATTGAACCCAAGTGCAGGGTCTAGCTACTCAGTAAATAAACAGTGTGCCTGGGGAGCAGAGTCACGGCGCTGTGCTAGTAAGGTCACTGGGACTGCCCTCCCAAAGGGAAGGGATGAGGTGTGGCCCTAGCCTATACACAGAGGTGATCTAGAGTGACCAGATGTCCCGATTTTATAGGGACAGTCCCAATATTTGAGGCTTTTTTTTCTATAAAAGCCTATTACCCTCCACCACCGTCCCAATTTTTCACACTTGCTGTCTGGTCATCCTAAGGTGATCAGAACTTGCTGTATGCAGAGTGGAAGGCATGCGGCCGCCTTTCAAAGGGGAGCAAGAGCTGTCAGTGCAGTGTGGGCTCCACAAAGAGTCCCTGTGCAGTCAGTCAGCCAGCCACAATTCTTCCTGGGCTCCTGCTGTATCATGGCTCTTCTATATATATGCTTGTGCAGGCATGCACGTGCGCACACACACGTGTGCACACACACAGTCTGCAGGACTGTGCCTTTCAGGCACAATTAGGCTCTCACCTTATAGTCACGCCTTAAGAAAAACTTGTCATGAAGTCAATGAGCTAGACTCTGGAGTCCTTACTTGGCTTTTACTCCATCTTTACCCAGAAAAAGTCTCATTGATAGAAATGTATGAAAAAGACAAAGTAAGAACATCAGGATTTCGCCCATACAGTTTTGAATGACATGACATACATTTCATATGTGCCATTCTTTACGGAATATTTTTATAATATTTATGTGTTATATAGATGAACTATTCATATATTTTAAGCATTTCACTAATAGATACTTCAGAGCGTAATCAGTGCATTACAGGTTCTAAAAAGGTGTAATGCATACTCTTCCACTCAGGTAGTATGTTATATTTTGACATAATTATTGGTTGAGATGCCCCTAGAAAGTATTCAGCCAGCCAACGTCTTCTAATGCAGCTTACTCATCCATAGTAGTTCTCTCAGGGTCAATATCTTCAGGAAGGATTAAATGTTCATCTTTGAGGAAGGTAGGTGAGGTATGCAAAATATTTTTCTTATCTTTTGGTCTTTAGACACCTCAATAAATAGCCATTTCTGCCTGCATCCTCTTCTTTCTCTTTTAAAAGTGAATTTTAGTGATGTTAAGAAGTGTCAGAATGACAGCACTGAAAAATGAAGCTCTCCGTTTATACACAAAAATGATCAGCAGGGAGCTCAGATACTATATTCAGAACAGTATCAGAGTCTGAACAGAAGAGAATCAGAGGCAACAGCAGTGGAAAGACTGAAGCCCTAGGTATCAGCTGTGATAATGTTATCGAGATACAGACAATGGTCCCCTAGAAACTGGACTGAAGTCATCCACTTATTTTACCTAGGTTGTGATGAAAATGACTTTAGGTAGCCAACAGTCAGTGTGAAGTTTTAACTTCTTAATTCAAGACAAAGTATAAGAGGGAATCAAATGCAGTTACATATTTTTAAGAAAGGAAAGCTAAAAATTGCAAGTCCTGAAAGTTACAGGCTCTAAATAGTAATGAAAATACTAGAACAAACACTAAGATGGTCAATCTGTGAGCACTTTGATGATGATAGTGCAGTAAGGCAGTATGGATTCATGAAAATAAACCATGTCAAGCTAACTTGTTTTCTGTCTTTAACAAGATAATAAGCTTGGTAGAAAGGGTGAATAAAGTGGACATATCTCAACTTCAGCAAGGGATCTGATAGTGCTCTATATCATAGTCTAAAGAAAATGTGGTGAGGATAATGATCTTAAAGAATAAATAATGCATTTTAAATAATTAGACCAATGGCTGAGTAACCACAAGCAGAGAGTAGCTATTAATGTTGTTGGGGCGACTGTGAAGTTGTTTCAAATGTAGTTCTGTAGGGCTTAGTGTTTTATGTAGTATTAACCATTATACAGGTATTCATTTATATCCTAAAGAAAGGAGCGTAAACTGTGCTAATGTCATGCACTGATTATTTGTTGTATTTGTTTATTCTTCATATCCACTATGCATGTGTGACATTTCCCTGGTGCTGTCTGGACTGGTGATCTGCTAGGTCACTCCAATCCTTGACTCTGGGAGCCAGTCTTACCCTGCTTTGCTGTGAGAACCCCCACTCCCGGGTTGTTCCCTCATGGCCTCTAGCATGTAAGCTGCTCCCAGCTGTGTGAGTGAGCAACTTTGGCCAGCTGCTGCTTGGATTGTGTAACCAAATGACACTAGCCAATATCTCCAGTCCCAGACACAACCCTAGGAACCCCTGTCTTGCAGTGTCCACTTATGCCTGCTGGATGCTGCAAGCTTATATGAGTTTATCATTTTAACAAAGAAATTGATACGTACCAGGCTTGTTATCCCAAGAGGAGTCTCTGACATGCTTCAAACCAAATACACTGCTTCAGGTACAATAAATAAACAAATTTATTAATTACAAAAGATAGATTTCAAATTATTATAAGACAAAGCACAACAAGTCAGATTTGGTCAAATGAATAAAAGTAAAATGCATTCTAAGCTGATCTTACCACATTCAGTGCCCGTAGAAACTTAGATGCTTCTTACCACAGGCTGTCTGGGTGCCTTTGATCAGCGCTTCAGTCGCTTGGTGTCTGTAGATGGAGGTGGAAGAGAGAGAATAGCAAACGTCTCTCCCTTTTATCATGTTCTTTCTTTCCTCTTGGCTTTGTACTCCCTCCCTTCAGAGTCAGGTGAGCATTACCTCATCGTAGTCCCAAACTGACCAAGGGAAGGGGGGTGACTCACTCAAGAGTCCAACAGATCCTTTATTGCTGCCTAGGCCAGTGTCCTTTGTTCCAGTGAGGCTGGGATGGGTTTGTCCCATAGATGCCCTGATGAGGTGTGAACTGCCCCTTTGCTCCTGGAGAGTTTTGCCTGGGCTTGTTTTAAGCAATGAGGATGCATTTTCAGCCTCATAATTATATACATGAAATTACAACCTATAACATTACTATAACAACAATGCTCAGTGCATCATGAGCCTTCTGAGACACCCGACATGACAAACTTTGAATTGGATACCACACAATCATATTATAAGGCTGAACATGGAGGTGCAGGGTGTTCCCCCAAGGCACAGAGCATCATAGCATGGCCATCAGCATACTGCTTCTCCGCCTAATGACAGAGGCATCGGAGGTGTTGCTAGTGAGGAATGTGACCACTGTATGCTATTCTCAGTTGGTAGGACTCCTACAGCATACATTTCTGTGAGTTGGTTACTTAGCAGCAGTTGTCAAGCATAGAGGTCTGTATTACAGACAGCTCTGCTCCTCCATTCTATTTATCAACAATGCCAGGTCCAACCAAGTTCAGGTCCTGCCAGCCATTTTAGTCCCATCTCTCCATTCTTCATAAGATTCCTAGTCCTTCTCTTCCCAACTTTCTCTTCATACACTATACATCTCCCTACTCCATCTCCAAGCAGCTGTCACCCATCTCCCAATACTTTGTTTCCTCTGCATTCTCCCTGATTACCCTCACCTCTGTCCTAAGCCTACCGACCCCTATCACTTGGACATAATCTTCCCCACTTGCCCCTATCATAGTTCTCCATTTAGTCTCCAAATCCCCCTTTACTTCTTCATCTCCAAGATTCTAGATGGTTCTATTACTCCATCCCCACAACCTGTGGGCAAAAGCTTTGACTTTTCAGGAGGGTGCTGTGAGGGCCACCCAACAATTTCTGCATGAGCAGGTATAGAGGAATGTGCAGAGGAAAATCTACTCCTGCACAGAATTTCTGTTCCTCTGATGCTGGTCTACACAGTATTTGGTTTTGATGAATATTTTGGCTTTAAGACCTAATCTAATCAACTGAAGTAAATGGGAGCAAAATTGAGCCCTTTGTCTGAAGTTATAATTAAATTATTAATTGTTATATTTCAGAGGATATTCAGTCTCCTATTTAAATCTCATAGTTGTAACTTGCCTACTACCATACATAGCATATCCCTATCAATGAGGTGCTGAGAGATTTTATCCAGATAGAAAGAATCTATTCCCTGCGTACCTATTCAAAGAAAGTCAAACATCAAAGGTTCTAGGTTGAAGCTGCTCTTTTTTGTTGATCTTTATACAATTCATTATGATTAGATATTTTTCTTCAGTAATATATCACTACAGTACCATCTCACTCATTATAGTCACCCTTGTTTTAGTCTTTCAGGATCAGCCAAGTGCATCTCTGGTGTAAATCCACTTAAGTCTATACAGTTACAGGCAAGATACATCTGGTCCTAGGAGATTTGTACCTTATTTCCCCAGAGGACTCTAGATTCTGTCATGCCTCTCCTGAAGATGTAACCCCCAATGCTGCTTATGCTGTAGCATTTAAAGGTGGTTGATTTGCCCTCTCTCTCTCTGTACATGTGCAGAGAGCAGGCCAGGGTAACTTAGTTAGAAAGGCCCAGAGTCATTTAGAGGAGGAATTTGATAGTTACTGGACATGCTAATCCTATCAGAGCTCGGGGAGAAATCGCATCCCAATCCCTGTATCACTTTGGATGCAGTCTGCAGACCCCTGATTTTGCTGGTAACCAAAGAGTCAGGAACTGGGTCAGGAACTGAAATGGCTATTGGTGGTGAAGAGCTTCGGACTGTTGATTCTGAGTTGATTCTGGACTGTTTAGAGGCAAGCAGTGCTCTGCAGGCTCTGGAGTGCCCATGTGACATGCACACATGCCTTTTGAGGCCTCGCTGTAAAGACAGAGAAAACATCGGTCAGGAGATCAGAGGGGAATGTGTCTGTATGTGTGTACCAATGTCTAAACAGTACGTCAAACCTCACACTGAAATATCTATAACAACAAAATCTATGTAAAGAACACCATTAGGTTTACTGGCTAATATCTTTTTCTTAAAACTATTCCTAATACTAATTACAATGTTTTTGTATTATTAAAATGTTTTTACCAAAAAATTGTCTCTCTTAAGCTGACTGGGAATAGTATTTAACCCCTACATTGAGGGTTTTATGTACAATAGCTCTGAGATTTAACTCTGTGTAATACTTTAGAAAAGTCTGGAAAATACAGAACTGGGGCCTACATTTCAGCAAAGAGTTAAGCTGAGTACGGAGGCGGGGAGTGTAATAGAGTTAAACATAATATTCCCTCAACACCTCCTTTTCTCATTACACAGAGAGCAAAGGATTTGTGCTTATTCACTAGTTTGTTCTGTCACCTGAATTCACAATTCAGTGCTTCTCCTCTTTGGACTCTTAAAAGTACAGGCATCTGTTGGATGCTATTTGACACTTATACTAGAGCTAGTTGTAACTCAGAACTTCCATTTTGTGGGAAACTGCGGCATTTTAAAATGTGAGTTTGTTCTGATTCACAGCCTGGGGACTCAGCTAGCCCAGGATTCTGGAAGCCCTGTGGTACCCAGCTCAGGGCAGTCTGTATGGTGGGGCTGCCTCAGATCTGTGGATCTTGGAAGCCCATCCCTGGACTCCCTGCTGAGGAGCCAGGAGCCTGCACTCTGAGAGCCCTGGTTGAGCTGGGACTTCCCAGGGCTGCCAGGCTCCCATGCCAGCTGGCTCTCCAGGCTGCCAGACTCTCTCCACAGCTTGCTCCCCAGGCTGTGGGAACTTGGCAGCCTGGGAAGCCATCTGGCCTGGGACTTTGGAAGCCACTGGGTCCCCAGCCCCTGGGAGAGTCTGTGTGGTGGGGATTCCCTGGAGCCATGAACGCTAGAAGCTCTGGCGTCCTACAGCGGTACCAAGCAAACTGGCAGCAAACCAGGCATGTTTCTGACAAAAACCAAGTGTGTTTCAGTGAAACATTTTGGACTTGATGAATCTACATTCTCTTTGAAACCCTGTCTCTCAGGAACATACCTGACTAGCTCTGTTTATGCTGTCATAGAAGAAATGTTTTGGAAATTAAAACATTATTATCTCTGCTAATTTCCCACACCTTTGATGACATTTCTCCCAGAACAGGGAGGCTTTTTAAGAACTAGTACTTTATGGTCTGCCAAATTTGCAGTTGCCACCCACCAAAACTATTCATGTTCTGTAACAAATTAATCTGTTCAGATACAGTGCCAGCATGATCCTTTGCTTGTAGGATATTGCTTGATTACCACTTTGAACATTTGCCACTCAAAAAAGTTGCTTGACTGGCAGACTACATATTTAAATAATAGCATTTAAGCATACTATGACCACCAAGAATTGCATAATTGCTGCACACCTAATTAACTACCCTGTACCAAAGTAGCAATTTATGTTTTTCCTTTGTACTAAAGAGTCATCTGGTTAATTTATGCTTGATTTCTTGCCAACTGGTTGGCAGCAAGTGAATTATGGGAATTTAACATGGTAAAAAAGAACCTCTGAAAAGTTTGTTGAGATTTCATTTCACCTCAACTCAAGGATGCTTATTAGAAATGGAGGAATTGACGGATAGAAGCCCTTCCAACAAGGGAGGGCTGCCAGTTGTTGGCAGGCATCATGATGTCACTCAGGGATGATGCCCACCCTCCTGACCCCACCTCCCAACTGGTAGCCAGATGTACAGCTTTCCTTTGATTTGGACATCACCAGTTAAATAATTTGAAATGCAGTTAAGAATAATTTCAAATAGTGCAACATATAAAAACTACAATGATAAAAAAGTATAATTGAATCAGGAAAGACATGGCAATGCAGATAGGTAAAATGATCTTTTAAACATTTATGTATGTACTCATGTGAGAAGAACTGAGAATTAAGGCTAGCTGGAAATTTGGGATTTCCTAGCTTGCAACTGCATAGACACCCAGGAACTCACAGGTAAACAGCCACATCAGTAATACACAGCATTTTTCATTTCAATATCTATACTAGAATTTGAAGTGCACTTTATATATTCAGGGGCTTTGTTTGTTTGGCATGTAGTAACCTACCTTAAAGGGAGAAGTCAGGGAGTTGATAATTGTTGATTGAGGTTGCTGGAGTGCGGGGCCATGCCAATCATTAGTAAAAGGGATGAACTTCTTTTGAAGTTTATCTGTTCAGCATAGCAAGTAGTTACACAGACCAGGAGAGTGCTAGTTCTCCATCTCTCTGTTCATAATGACAGAAATGGATTAGGGGCAGATCTGTGGATGCTGACCCTAAATCCAGATGGGACCAAGGAAGGTCAAAGGTGAGTTGCCCCACCTTGCTGCAGAGTGTTTGTTCAGTGCAAAGCAGAGACAGGTAGGCTACTCTCATGATTGATTATAGTCCTGACCTTACAGGCCACCATACAGAAGCTGTGGACAGGACCCGAGGAAAATGAAACTAAGCTGAAATAGAAGCCAAACCAGAGACTAGGCAGGACAGGCACATGTTTTCCCTAGTCATGTCATGCTTTGTCCTGACAGAAGTTTGATGGGGTGCAGCAGGCTGCTAAATGACTGTCACCAGCTACAGGTGCGTGATGCTGCTCCTTGCAGCTCTCTGTCTGTGGAATGCAAATCCTCAGCTTCTCTCTTTCACTGAACCTCCCTCACTTCCCACTACTAATAATTCCTGTTGTTGGCTCTCCCATAGAGTGACCAGATTGCAACTGTGAAAAAACAGGACTGAGGTGGGGGGTAATGGGCGCCTATATAAGAAAAAGTCCAAAAAAATGGTACTGTCCCTATAAAAATGGAACATCTGGTCACCCTACTCTCCCATACCAACTCCTCTTTCTCCCACTTCTGCAGTGAGCAGATGACACGCAATGGAGACGAAGCAGCTGGGAAACAAGTACTTTGATTTTTTTCTAATTGTGGTTGTTCCCGTCCAGTCAGACAGGCAGTTAGGGAGGCCTTGGCTTTGGAGGGGGAAGATAGGGCACTGAAGGGGTAAGGGAAGAGCTCAGGGGTGTGGAAGGATAAATACTTCAGGAGGTGTAGTAGGTGACTGGAGTGATGGGATAAGGAGGGCAAAAGTTTGATGGATTTGGACCCCAGACTGCTGATCTGTCTCAGCAGTATATATAGCACTAGGGAGAAATATTATTCTGGGGATATTTAGCTATATTAATTTGTCTTATTTAGTTTAATTTAATTTGGTTAAGTATTTGCAAATGCATAACTGCACTTGTTTGACTCACGCTGATGAGAGAAGTCTTAGGCACATTCTTGTGGTTACAAACCACAGACTGAAATATCCTTTTAACAATACACAATTCTGGCAGGTGATTTGTGCCTTTCCATCTTAGTCATAGTATCTGTTCTGTCATTCATTTTTTCCCACTCATTGTTTTCTCTCAGGATAATGTATGTGGATGATCTATTTTGATATCAAATCAGAACACTGCAGCCTTTTTTAACCAACAAACAGCTTGTTCCCCTTTTATTTGAAAAATTGGAAGCTCCTGAATGCAGACATATTTGTTTGATAACATATTTCCTCTCTCTACTTCCAGATAAAAAAGATCTGCTGCCTTTGCAATACCTAGATAGTCTTTTTTTATTTTGACCCAGTAATTCATTTCCGAATGCATACATTATGATCATAGTCTGAGACAGTATTCATTTTCATTTTATCTTCCCTCAAACCCTTCAGCATCTCAGCCCCCAATAAATCAACTTCATATAGTTTCCTTTAAATCCAGGCAAAAATAGCAATCCAACTATCTACTCTTGGGCCCTATCCTGCAATCTGCCATGAAGGAGAGCAATGAAACAAGGAAAAGGCTGCAAAAGGCTCTGAAACCATGTAAATGGCAATGGAACACGAGCAACATGCACTTTCCTCCCCAGACTGCTACAAAGTGCACTGCATGGTTTGAACTCTATAGGTCCAGGGTGAGAGCTGGGAATAGGTGATATCCAGGCATCTTTCCATGCCTAATGCTCTTTCAGCAGAAACACCAGACAATCATGCTGCCAAGAGCCACGTTAACTCTCTCTTCCTGCCATTTACTCCCCTTGGTGGAGCACAGGACACTGGCACTGTGGGAAAGATGAGAGGCTGGAAGCAGTTGGTAGCCTGCATAGAAAAATGGAGGGGCAGGCCTTTCATGTGGTCACTCTCAATATCTGTGAAGTTGGGGTTTCCTTTTGCACAGATCTTCAGCCTCGGGTGGGGTTTGGAGGCTCTGCCACCTTCTGCAAGACTGTAACCTCTTCCCCACTTAACAGAGAAACTCCCCCCTGTGGATCTCATCATTTTGTTTCAACCTAAGGGAGGGCATGATTTAGGCTTTAAGGAGCACTTGGTAATACATAAGGAGCAAGGGATTTTTGTGTTGTGCTCTACTTTGGTATACTGCAGTGCCTTGTCTCATTTCTCCACTGGCAGCTTCTAAGCTGGCAGTCTAATTATGCTAAATGCTAGTAATAGCTGAATTCCACTGTAGAAATGTTCATGTTTTATACAGATATGGATCAATCCTTGTATCTGCACTTCCGACAACTGTTTTGTGTGCGAGTGTATTTTTGCAAGGTTGTGACTGCTAAATGGACTCTTAGCTTATAATTTTCATTGCATATGTTTTGCATTTTCTGATCCGAAGTACTATGGAAGTATAATGTCCCATCGTAGGGCCTGATCTTCCAAGGTGCTGAGCACTCCTGTGATGTGTTGTCTGCCATTAATGTCAGTGGAGCTTGACAGTACAAATACCTTGTAGGGTAGATCCTCCAACACAGAAAGTAGCAACATTTATGAATTCAGGATCCGAAGATTGGTTATGTAAAGGTTAATAGTATTATATTTAATGTTAACCCTCTAGTTAGCATTCTTTGGCAAGTAGCTTTTATTCTCCAAGAGTTTCCGAAGCCCTCAGTTATTCTGGAAAAATTGACATTTCCTGACCCATCCCCAATTCTCTTCTCTGTTGTGGTGTTGGGGCTCACTTTTGCTCTTGCTGTTCTCAATGAGAATTTTGCTATTGACCTCAATAGGAGAGTGATGAGCCCTTTGTGGGGATCAGTATAGTCATACCTTGTAGGCAAAGGCCCATGTGAGAGGCAGTTCAGAATCACATCACCCCAGCAGGAACCTGATGTGGCACAGTGCCTCACTGAGCTCACAGTGCCTCATTGAGACAGACAGAGGGAATATGCCTGCTTTGACACTCCTTCACGGATACTGTATACACTTCCTCCCATGGCCAGGTTGCTAACCTTCTGGAGTGGTTAGCACCTGCAGAGTGAGTCTAATAATTTCAGTTGTGGCTGACTCCTTAATTGAGTGGGTGGGAGAGGGAAAGCTGCCTCTTGTCTAGTAAAATCAGAGGGGAGTTCCCCTCTCTTTTCCTTTATGGGCAAGCAACCATATCTCCTCTCTGCCTTGTTCAATCCATTTGAACCACTTGAAGAAGGGGCAAAAGGGTGGGAGGCAGGTGCCTGGTGCCCTCTCCCACATTTCACACCTATGGAGAAGTCACTCTTTGACTTGGCCCTTTGTATGAAAGGTTATCATGTTATCTCTGATCCTTTTTAGTTATGCATTGTTGTCTGTGATCTACATGTTGTCTGCTTTTATATTTAAGCTTCTATCCTCATAGAACTATTTAAATGCAATACTGGTTTCTCCTTTCTTACACTTATTGAAAATAATAAAGCAGATTCTGATCTCAACTACACCACTGCACTCAGTTCAACCCTATAATTTCAAAATCTAGCAAGTATATTTTTATTATCCACCTAGATGTTGGTGGTGTTCCTTTAAATACAGAAGACCCTGAACTTCTGAATTTGTTCCTCCATTGATCCATAATCTTGAGGCCCTCAATATTTCTTTTAAAAGAACAGAGGTTTTAGAGGTATTTTATTTTTCCCCTCTACTGATGCTGCTACTAAATTAAGTCTCAGACATCCTTTTCATAGCTGGGACATAGTCTGATTGATTTTCAATTTTTTTGCATCTTCCTCCTTCATGGCTGAAGTCTATTCTAAGTTGACCAATTTACTGCTTTGTTTCCAGTGCTTCTTCATTACAGTCAAAAACGTCAGAGCGTGGTCTATCCTTATGCTCTGTTTTTCTTTCTGTATGAATTGTCGGTTTCTTGTAGCTTTTGCTTCTTGCTTTGTTACCTGTGTCTGTGTTGTCTTTTATATCTAGTTATATCTAATCTAGTTGTCTAATTTAGCTCTCTGTTGACCCATATTTAGCTCCTCCAGCCTTTTCAGAAACGAGACAGTAATCTTCAGAAACTGGACTTACAAATTCCAACGGAGATGTCATTTGGAGTTAAAAGTGTTAGTTTTTTATATTGTGGGGCTGTTTGCATCGACTGCTCTGACTTTCGCGCTATTTAACTATGGCAAATAATTTAGGTCAGAGGTGGGCAAATTTTTGGCCTGAGGGTCACATCTGGGTATGGGCCATGAATGCTCACAAAATTGCGGGTTGGGGTATGGGAGGGGGTGAGGGCTCTGGCTGGGGGTGCGGGCTCTGGGGTGGGGCCAGAAATGAGGAGCTCAGGGTGCAGGAGAGGGCTTCGGGCTGGGGCAGGGGGTTGGGATGCAGGAGGGGGTGAGGGCTCTGGCTGGAGGTATGGGCTATGTGGTGGGGCCAGGGATGAGTGGTTTGGAGTAGAGGACGGGGCTAAGGGCTGGGGGTGGAGGAGAGGGATTCAGAGTATGGGAGGGGGCTCTGGGCTGAGGCAGGGGTTTAGGGTGTGGGAGTGGGGTACGGGCTCTGGGCTGAGGGTGCGGGTTCTGGGGTGGGGCCAGAAATGAGGATTATGGGTGTGTGAGAGGTCTCTGGACTGGGGCAGGGGGTTGGGGTGTGGGAGAGAGGGCTCTGTGATGGGGATAAGGGGTTCAGAGCGCAGGAGGAGGCTCCAGGCTAGGACAGAGGTTGAGGTGTATGAGGGGGTGAGGGCTGAGCGGTGAGGCTGAGGAGGAGGGGTTCGGGGTGCAGGTGGGTGCTCCGGGCTGAGATCGAGAGATTTGAAGGGCAGGAGGGGGATCAGGGCTGGGGCAGGAAGCTGGGGCGTGCAAGGAGGTCAGGGGTGCAGGCTCTGGGCAGTGCTTACCTCAAGCAGCTCCCGGAAGCAGCGGGGTGTACCCCCTCTGGCTCCTCTGTGGCTCTGTGTGCTTCCCTGTCCGCAGGCACCACCCCTGCAGCTCCCATTGGCCATGGTTCCAGCTAATGGGACTTGCAGAGACAGCGTTTGGGGTGGGGGCAGAATGCAGAGCCCCCTGGCTGCCCCTACACGTAGGTGCTAGAGGGAGGACATGTAGCTGCTTCTAGGAGCCACGTGGAGCTATGGCACACATCCAGCAGGGCAAGCCCCCGACCCCGCTCCCTGGTGGGAGTTCGAGGGCTGGATTAAAAGGTCTGACAGGCTGGACGCAGCCTACGGGCCATAGTTTGCCCACTCCTGAGTTAGGTACTTTAAAAATCCAACATACTTACAGAAACCCATAGCTTCTGAAATCTTCAGTGTTTGAAGTTAAAGGAGAGCCACATATTTTTGTTTTAGAATGATTACAGCAGAGTATTTATATCCCATTAGTTTGGAGTATCCTGTAGTCAAAGATGACAATCATCTTTGTACCACACGCCATTCTGATTTTTTTTATAAAGCACTGTACTATATGAATAAAACATATATTAAATGGATTAAAAACTGATTAACTAACAGATCTCAAAAAGTGGTTGTCACTGTGGAATCATCATCCAGTGGGTGTTTCCAGTGGGGATCTGCAGGGATCAGTGCTAGGCCTGAAGCGATTCAGTTTTTTCATCAATGATCTGGGAAGTAAGTATAAAATCTCTGCTGATAAAATTAGTGAATGACACAAAGGTTGGTGGAGTGGTAAAATAATGAGGACAGGAGAGTCATACTGAGTGGTCTGGACAGTAGATTGGTTAACTGATCCCATTTAAATAAAATTGTTTCAGTACAGCTAAATATAAAATTGTACATGTAGAATGAAGAATGCCAGGCCATCTCTATGGAATGAGAGACTGTATCCTGGATAGCAGGGCTATTTGTGTAACTAATAAGCAAATTAAAAAGAACAGTGGATATCTGTTTTTTTCATAGGGCGGGGGGAGGAGGACTTGTTTGTTTTGTTTTTTATGAGTGTGTGGGTTTTTTTTTAATTGATTATATTATATCTTAAGGAGAGTGTGAAGTTACGGGAGAGGAGAAGGAACAGAAAAGGGAAGCATCATTAATACCATAGGTTCCTTTTTTAATGTGTTTTTATGGCAGAGAAGCTTTCTTCGATTTCCTCCGCTCCACTCCTGGAAGGTTTTACAGGGTTTTCTTTCACAGCAGACACTGGAGCTGATGTTATTTGTTTTCCTTTGAACTATTTTTCATTAGAGGATGTTGGTGAGTTATAGATAATCCAGGAGATACTGTGATTATATTGACTATTGCTTCTACTGAGGTACAACTACTGTATTCTCTCTTTCTCTCTCCTTCTCTGTTATGGAATAGGGCACTAACAGCCTCTGCCAAAGAATGTGGCTGAAACTTTTAACAGTGACTAGTCCCCCACTTCTCCAAGTGGCCGCCATGTACCCTTATGTCCTAGGGTGGCCACTTTTCAAAATCCCAAAATGGGACACATGCAGGAGTCCTGCCCCTCTCTGTGGCCCCATCCCCTGCTCTTCCTCTTCCCCCTGACGTCCCGCCCCCTGGACTGGCCAGAAGCTGGAGCAGGGCAGTGGTAAGAGCTGCCCAGGGAGCCCAGGCTACTGTCGGGAGCTCTGGACCCTCCACCTGCCTTGGGTTGGGGACCAGGGGGCCCAAAAGCAGCCCCTGGCCTGTGTCTCCACCCCAAGGGGTGCACCTCCCAGGGCACGTGGAGGGTGCAGGTTCTACTGGAGGCGTGAGTCATGGCACCTATTAAAGCTCTGGTGTGCCTGCCCACACGTAAAGACCCCTCCCACAGCCTAAGAGGAGGAGCTACTGAACCCAGGGCTCAAGTAAATAGGAAGACAACAAATGAAAAAACTAGGGATGGGAGTGAAGGTTACAGAGTCAAAAGCAGAGAGTCAGAAGGGGACACTGAGCAGAGAACCCTGAACAGCACCCAGCGGACGCGGCCCTGAGGAACTCTGGGAAGAGCGGAAACAGGGAATCATGGCAGTTGATTGAGCAGCTCTGGTCTGGCTGTAGGTTTGCCTCACACTCATCTTTCAGCTGCTTCTCACCTTGCAGGCTGGCAGCCCTTACTGATAAACACAGGAGTGTTTATGCCATTGTTCCTGTATTTATTAGTCTTTGTCAAACCTCAAAAGATCAGGATTTGGGACGTTCCATTCAGATAAACATACAAATAATTGGATAATAATTCATCCCTTTAGTACAGGACTAGGAGAGGCTTTCACATGAAATTACTGGTACTTCCTGCTTTCTTTTGGGCTTTCTGGGAATAACGAACGTTCTGTCACCCAGTATGTCTAATTGCATGTTCTCTTATGTCAAATTAACTTTGCCTGTTGTGTCTCAGTCATTCAATCTATATATTTTTTAATCACACTAAGAGTCTAGTGGGCTTATCCCACTTTTGTATGTTATATTACTTCTACATTGTGGTGCCTTATCTGATATCCTACACACTATGCAATGTACTGTAGCTGTCTCAAATTTTCTAAATAATGAAAGTCATTTCCATGCTGTGTTGTGGTTATATCTGCTTAGAAGTTTTTATGTCATATATATGGAGCTTTCTTGCCTTGCTAATGTTTTTGTTCCCTATCAATCAATTTGGCTTCATATTTATGTGACCTCCTAAGATTCTTCCATTTGGAATTTATTTTTTGTTGGTCTTTTTTCCCTCTATTTCTCTTGCAGTCAATTTGGCTTGATTACTGTTTATTACATGACCTGTTGATACTGCACTTTGCTTAACAGCACTAATTATCTGGCATATATTGATGTGCAGCAAGGCTTTTGTTTTACTGGCATAGTTGGCATTGCTGTCATTGCAGAGGTGGCTTTTTAGTACACAAATACTTTCCATTCTGCATTACTCAGCATATCCCTTGGGTTTTGCCTGTTCTCAGATACAGTTTTTGCTTCTTTGTATTGATATAATTTAACGCTCAGTTGCCATATAAAACAATTAACATTTATGATATAAAAATCCTGCTGTATCAAGCAAATACTTCAGCTTCTATAAAACAAACAGATAAGAAGAATAAACATAGTGAGTCAGTAGAAGCTGATAAAGTGCAGCCTTTGCCTTAGGCTATCTCAGCACACAGCAGACTTAACCTGAACATCAACTTTAGCTCTTCTTTTTTTTTACTAGGTCACTGAAGACGTTCTCTGTTTCTAAAAGTAATTTTTGGTCACCAGTGATAAGCAGAGTAATTTTCCCAATATTTGCGATAGTCTGTGGCTTGAACACCTATGCTTAGTTTATGGTGAGGTAAAAGAATAAGCTAGCTCTCATTTCCACTGGTGGGAAAGCTATGGTCACTCCCTTCACTTCAAGATTGAAAGTAGAGTTGGTCCGTCTAAGAGGCTTCATTTTCAAACCTTCTACTTTTCATAGTTCCAGGAGGTGCTTGAGTAAATGTCTTCCTGTCTCTTAGATGAGATAAATGTTATGTTTATCTCACTGAAATGTCACCTTAGATCACAATAAATATTTAAACATGCAAACAGCTCCAGACAATAGCTAGGAAATATGTATTACAGTGATGCAAAAACTATTTTTCATACACTGAAAGAATTGCATTACTATTTTACAATAGAATGAAAAGTCGCAAGCCATTTTTTCTAGTCATCCCCTTCACCAATCTGGTGTACATGTGACCACAGTTCATTACATATTGACTAGATCTCCTCCCAGCTGAAATTACATTCTGCTTCCAGTGTCCATTGTGCTGTATTTCCATCTTGTTTAGTTAAGCACCTATGCATTTGAGCTCTGTGTATGTTAGGGTTTTTTGTACAGCACATCACTGAAGTAGCTAAGGGTCCAAAATATGAATATGGTAGATTCTGTCCAGGAGAAACCAAAGGGAATAAAGACTTATATTCCTTCTATTGTGGACTCTTTTTGTCTGAGGCGGTTTTTTGCATGGTGGATGGGAAGCAAAGAGGTCTGTATGCAGTCACTGAACTTCTGAAACCCCAGGGCTGCTGGGGTTGGTTCCAGCTCCAGCACAAGTTACTGCAGCTTCAGGGATGCTCTGATTTGTACTCTCAAATGGCCCCTGGGGAACAAAGAATTGTTCAAGGATCATTGGCACTCCTGCAGCATTTTAGCCATGCCCCAAACCCAGGCACAGCCCATCCTTAAAGCTATGCTGCCAGTTTTGAGCTTATGGCAGTAGAACAAGAGAGTATATCTGGGCTGAGGATTTGGCCTTTTATCTAGAGCCTTATCAATCAAAGATAACCCTTCCAAGTAACTGTAAGGTGTATTTATTTACCAGGGGTGAGGGAACAAGGGGAGAATGATTTGAGTGCAGTAATATCAGTGTGAATAAAAAATGATGATTTTTTGGGAAAAAAATGAATTTGGGATTTTTTTATTTAAATTATAGTAATTTTTTATTTTTTTAAATAAACCTGTTTAAAATGAAATCTGAATTTAACACAAACTATGTTAAAGGCTAAACTTATAATCTCTTAAAATATTTACATAAAAATATGCTGAATCCATGAGTCTCTATCAAAAATTTTGACTTGAAGGCTGCTTTTCTATATAAAGAAAGAATCAGGGGGAAAGCATCTAACTTTTGAGGTCAAGCTTTATAAATGTGGCACAATAAGGTCATGTACTGTATTAAGGGTTTCATCCTGTGGGGACCCAGGGGCTGCGCTGCAGGATGAAAGAGACTGGAAAAGTCATCACAGGTGTTGGGATCAGCTGACTCTTGAGTGACACCATCATGTATCTCAACAGGATTACTCATTGAGCACCTGTCTGAGTGATCTCATACTCCTATTTTATAGCTTCTCTCTGATTGGCTCAGTTCTCAAATTATAGACATCTATGATTCCATCTGTGACAGGATGTGCATACCCCACACTAGGCAAGATAGGGTTATCTCTACGTTATGGGCAGTGGAAGTCCTGCCCCTTAGACAGTGCTGGGCATGCTCCAACTGCTGCCTCAGTATAAAAGGGAGTAGCCCAGCTCATTCTGGGCTGACTGCCGGGGAGGAAGGACACTCAGTGGAGGCTCCAGCCCAGGAGCTGCTTCAGCTCCTGATTGCAGGAACCAGAGATATTGAAGTTCAGACAAGAGACCAGTTGCTTCCAGCTAGCCGACAGGAGTCCCAACAAGCTACTGGCGTCAGGGAGCTCGGAGACCCTGATGACGACGAATGGGCTCCAGCTCCACGACTCATGGTAGGAAGTGGCCCAGGGAGGGGGAGTGAGTGGTATCTCCCATCCGAGGAAAGTTAGCTGTTGCAGTATGATCCCCGCTGACCGGGTCGTGACCATACTCACTGACAACAGGGCCCTGGGACAGGACCCGGTGGAGAGGAAGGGCCCAGGTCCCCCTACCCCAGCTGCCACCCATTCCACCCTAGGTGGCAGCCTACTTCACTGACTCTGGCCACTAGGCTGCACAGCCCTGAACCCAAGGGCAGCTGTACAGACACTGGTCACTAGGCCGCACAGCCCTGAGCCCAAGGGCAGCTGTATAGACTCCAACCACTGGGGTGTACAGCCCTGAGCCCAAGGCAGTTGTATAGACTCCAGAAATTAAGACCACCTGGCCCTTTGCCCGATAGCAGCCATCTTATTCCTGACCACTGATCAGCTGCCTCCAGCCTAAGGAAAGTCTGATAGATGGTAGTCACGATGATATCACAACCCCACCTCACCCTGGAATAGGACAGTGTGTGCATACTCCACAACACCATCTACCAAAAAAACCTAATATACAGCTCATGGAAAAACATT
Source organism: Chelonoidis abingdonii (assembly GCF_003597395.2). Taxonomy (NCBI): domain Eukaryota; kingdom Metazoa; phylum Chordata; order Testudines; family Testudinidae; genus Chelonoidis; species Chelonoidis abingdonii. The sequence goes on from NC_133770.1 coordinate 46,341,237, forward strand.
CATCTACCCAGCAATTAGCAGCCCTTGCTTCTGGATAGTTCTGAGCATTTCAAGTAAATGGCTGTGTTCTATCTGCACAAAGATATGTAATCAGAAATCTATTAATTTCTCAACTGTCTCCCCCTCTGTTTCTAACCAAATAAAGTACTGTAGTGCAAATGGTATGTGGGTTTCACAAGCAGATATTTTGGATTGTTGTTAGTTCTTTTGTTTTTCTGGGGGTGGGGTGGAGCAGTTATGTAATAATGGGGAAAGAGCAGAATGTGCAACCAGAAAGGAACAACACTGGCATCAAAGCCAGACTCTGTGGGAAGAATGGACAACATTCTCCTGGGTTCTGTCTCTAGTGTTTTGCTTTCAACACCTGGGAACTGGAGGAAAAAATAACTGTCATAGTGGCAGGTAGAAGAAAATACTCTGTTTGGGAAGATTTCAAGAAATTCCTGTACTTCTGGGTAAAAAAGGAACACATGCCGAATATAAAGAGTGCAAATGAACAGACGTGAGGCTTGATTGGCAGAACTAAACAGCATTATGAAAGACACTCCTCAGAAGGCAATGCCTTTGAAGATGATGAAGTGGAAATGTCTGAACAATCTGGATCAGCTGGTTAGTCAACTTATTTTCGCACTATTCTTATAGACTGGCTACCTTGTCTAACTATCCTACTAAATGATAACTTAGATTGTTGTCATAAATTTGTGTTTTGGGTTGATTAGTTACTTGTGAATATCAGAAAGATTGTGCTCAAAATACAATTGGTATGTTGGCTTGTGGTGGGAGATTTTAGCAATTATATTTTTGTTGTTACTGCTGGACTTCAGAAATATATTTTTATTGTTCAATATAAATCAAACATCCTAGCTGAAAATTTCTTGTTTAAAGGTAAAATTTTAGTAGGCATTTATGAATATTTAACATTTAATTTTTTTCTAATCTGTTTAGTACATCAGATAGAAAATTATCTGTATTGGGAAAAAAAGACTTTCTTCATCATCCAGTTAAATCATGGATGAGTTCCTAATCAGGACCAGCAAATTCCAGCAAGACTGCATAGATTGCTTATTTAATTTATGCCACAAATTGTCCCTTTCATCTTGTTCAGAACAAACATTCAACTGGTGTGGTTCAGTCATTATGACCTGACTACACTCGACGCAGCAGAGCAGACATTGCTGGAAGGCTACTAGATACAGTGTATGCAAAGGAAATTGAACAGTGTGCAAAGAACATTGACTGGAAATTCATTAATCTGAGTCTTGCTGGGTGGAGTACTGTATACAGTTATTCAGTAATATGCGCTTGTGTGACAACAGAAGATGGGGTTATCTATCTTACATGAAAAATCGATACATCAGGAAATGCCCATACAGTAGAATGCTCAAAAGAAGTTGCAGTAAAAGCTATAACAAACTGTGAACAAAAATTTAAATATCAAGTGCATAGCTTTGTTACAGACAGTGCTGCAAATGTAGCAAAGGTGAGAAAAAATCTAGAAGAAGATAATGAAGCTTATAACACACAGGTGCGGTGCTCATTTGATACTCCTTTTAGCCAAAGATTTAAGTGCCACTCCAGGAATAAAGAAAAATGTTGTTGAAATGGCAAAACACTTCTGTAACACCCACTTTGCTTCAGCTGCAGTGAAGAGAGCAGGAGGATCCAAACTAACTCTCCCCAAAGATGTGTGATGGAATTCAGTGGTTGATTGTTTTGAGCTGTTATTAAGAACTCTGACCTATTCTTATGATACTTGTGAAGAAAATGATGACAAAATAGATGGAAATATCACAGCCAAAGTACTCAGCATCAGACTAAAGAGAAGTTTAGAAGATATGCTGACTATGCTGAACCTATTTCCATAAAAATGTAAGAATGGCCATACTAGATCAAGCCAATATGGTCCATCTAGCCCAGTATCCTCTCTTCGGGCAGTGGCCAGGGGCAGTTGCTTCAGAGGCAGCAAGAAGGCAAAGCAATTTATTGAGTGAGCCATCCTCTGTCATCTAGCGCCAGCTGCTAGCAGTCAAAGGCTTAGGTGTCAGAGCATGGGAATGGGCCCCTAACAAGCTGGGCTAAAAGCCTTTGATTGTATAAGTTGTATATACTTTTGGCTTCACAACACCCCCTGGACATAGCCTTGGACAAACTGCAGAAAGATTGCTGATGTATTGCTGATGCTGCTGAAGTTTCAAAAGAACTTCTAGTGACATTTTAGAAAGAAATATCCAACCACACGTTAAATTTCAGGCAGTAAAGAAGCAGATGGATCAAGCACTTACTCCACCTCATTTTTTTCTCAACCCAAAGTACCAGGGTAGATGACTTACTGCTGAAGAAGAAGATGGAGCTATGACATGGGCATCTAATAAGTCACCCATCAGTCATGCCACCCATAATAAATTTCAGGGCTGGAGGTGAACAATTTAAGCAGTACATGTTTGCTGAGGATGACTTAAAGAAAGTCACATCACTAAACTGCTGGAAGTCACTAGCTAAGCACCTGAAACCAGAGTTAGATGAAGTGCTAAAACAGCTTTTGACAGCAGTAATCTCTTCTGTAGGCACAGAGAGAATATTTTCTTCATTTGGACTAATTCATTTTAAGTTGAGAAATTGATTGGGAGTTGAAAAAGCAGAAAATCTTGTCTTTCTCTTCCAGTCTACGAATGAAAAATGAAGAGGGAGGGAATGAGATCTAGTTGTTTTAAAAGTTTGAAGGACTGCCTACATAACAGGAAACTGTTGTCCAATTTTGGCAAGTCGGAACTTAAGCTCCAGCCACTTTTATGTAGGCATTTTTGAAAATTTTCCCAGGCTGACCTGAAATAATTTAATTAATTAACTAACTGATTTATTCGTAAATGTGAAACATGTTTTGATAAGAGAAGTTATATAGCCACAACAGTGAAGGATATTTTGTCTAATAAAAATAAATTTATATGCTGGTTTATATCTTTAATTAAATTGCAGTTACCATCCGAGTGCAGCTTGACACAAATTATGAGTAAAAAGTTAATTATCTAGTGAATAAGCAATATCATTCACAATTTCCTAAGATAATAAAATGTACTATCAATAAGAATCTGAAAATATAAAGCTATGTAATGGCTTGTATTCCTAGGTAGCAAAAAGGTGTACCAAATCTAGTGCAAAGTTTGTATCTGGTTGTAAATCAACATGTTTTAATGGTTATATCAACCAGTGAGAGTGCACCTTTCTTTAGAAAATAACTCAAGGAGAAATGGAAAAGTTGATTACAATCTATGATTTCAATCGAGACTTTCCAGTTGGTGATTTAAATTGCTGATAGAAATCAATGTGCCCTATGTATACAAAAAAGATGGAGTACTAGTAAATATATACAATCTAAGTAGCCTCACTACTAGTGAATAGTAGATAGTGAATAGTAGTGTGGATGGGCCCAGTGGCGGATGGTGGGTGCCAGTAGGCTGCGCTGCTGAATAGGAATGGGGCACAATCACATTCCTTAAGCCCAGAGAGTGCAAAGCTTGCTCTCACAAGAGGGGTAGCTTGACCAAAGTGGGAGGAATAGCCCTGCTCCATCTCACAGTGGCCAGTGAAGGTGGCATATTGAATCTCTTCAAATGGTGTAGCAGCTGTCATGCTCCCTAGTGCTGCAAGCGGCATTGTGCCTGACCAAGGTACAACGGCTGTTAAAGCTCCCACTGGGGTTCTACAAGTCTCCATCACCATTAACGTGTGCCTGTGTCTTGAAGTTTTCACAAAAGCTTATGCCAGATAAATGTGTTAGTCTCGAAGGTGCCATAAGGACTCCTCACTGTTTTTGTGTCTTGAAGGAGTATTATAGCCTTCAGAACATGGCTGAGAGGGAGGCTGTAGTGAAGGAGAGTTTTTCATAGAGTCCCTGCTTCACCTCCCTTTAGTTCTCCTCCCTGTCAGTGTTCCATTAGGAATCAGTGGGGAATCTATAATGTGTGCTTGGTAGAACTTCTGTGCCCACCAGACTATATCTGGGTCCTGCCCTCTCCCTTTATCTCAGGCAGAGGTCCCTGCTGCACATTAGCATTTCAGATGACATTGATGGGCTTATTACCTTCTTAACTTTAAAAATAGACTTTCCAGATTGTTCTTTGAAACTCCATGGTAAAGCAAGTCTCAAGGAGAACATCTGTTTCCTGCCCTTACCCCCCAAAACCCGTTACCTCCCATCAGATTCTGTGCCACTGGTCTCCCCTCTCTCAGCCTTTTTCTGACTGCAGGTCTCTTTGCCAAGCTTTCCCTCACCAAGGGATCCTACTCCCATTAAATTCAACGGTAAAATTCCTATTTACCCTGAGTGAGGCAAGGTCAAGCCCCTAGGGTCTGTTCTAGAGCCCACTGAAGTCAATGGAAAGCCTCCTAGTGGGTTTGGGATCAGGCCCTAAAGCCCTACTGGACAGGTGAGTTGGCTAATGTGTATGCAGCCCCGGAGGCAGGAAAAAGTTGCTGAGGGCACTACAGACCTCTCTTTATTTCACCCAGACTAATTTGTTAAACCAGATGCTCTATTAATCTGGATTTTTTCCAGTTTGACAAACACTAAATTACCGGAAAAAGTAAATGGAAAATGTCTTTTAATTCTAATGTTTAAATTCTCCTAACATAATCTCAGAGTGCTTCAAGCAAGAAACAAAAGCAAATAGCTAGAGTCAGAATCTCCTTGAGTTCTCATTCGTTTCCTCCCGTGAAGGAACATTTTTCCTGTTTTTGAAGAGTTCTGTGCAGACATATTAGCATAATTTCCTCTGACAGTTCTACTGAGAAGAAAGAAAATTCCTCCGGTTGTAATTTCTTTGGAGGCACCACTGCATAAAGAAAATGTTTGCACTGTGATAGGAATCATGTTAATGGGTCTAGGATATTTCAGTGGGGGACATTTGAGTGTGGACATTGCAGTGGATATTGGTAGGACATATCTGTGTGTGGCTGATTCACTCATCTACATTTAACGTCTGACAGCATTTGATTTGTGATCTTTCACTCGACTCTCTCCTGTCAGTCTTAGTATGGAAAATTTTAGCCTTTCATTTGACATGTGTGAACTCATAATTTCTGGTAGCTCTCACTCACAAACATAGAACAAACACAACAGCTGGAAGAAAGCTCTTCCCACCTGAAGTCAAGTGGAACGGTTACATGCAGCCAGGGAAAACTGCCTGGCATCCTGCACAACTCCTGGCAAACAATTTCATATTTGTTAGAAATACCCTTCAATTCCCATGAGATGAGGTACATAATTTGTGGTTTTAAACAACTGATTATTTGCCAGTGACCAGATTATCAATTTGGATTGAGGCATCCTTGCTCCATAAAGCATGTACCTTCATAGGCCCTAGCACTGAAAAGTCCTTCTCTCATTCTGAACGCACTTCACTTTTCTACTTTGCGGAACAAGACTTTTCACAGAAAGGATCCAGAAGATGAACTACATGACTTGGGGACTGATAATATGATATAAAACCTTTTACCATTAGATTAGTGGTTGAATCCAATGCATCTTTGCTGGACCCTCCCAAGACTATTCATTTAGCACCAGCCTGTGACAGCTCTGTCCTGCTGAGTGGCACCATACTGGACAAGTAGTCCTATTGATGGCTCTTAATATAAAATAAGTTAGTAACCCGCTTGCCAATGCATCAGTTGTCTGTGTCCCAATAATACTATTATAAATAGCACTAGCCTACACTAGTTTATGAGGTGTCAGCATCTGATAGACCAAAGTAAGACTGACTAGATTTCTCACCCCGGACTCTCCGTGTATAGAGATAATTGTGCTGCATCCAGTCTTCAGAAAAATGCTAGGGTCCGTACACTGTGCAACAATGCCTTGGAAAATGTATGTGTGGACCACCCTAGTAGGCTAGTGATAGTGCAGTGCATTCAGGAGATATGGGGGATTATGTGTTTTACTCCTTTTTCAATGGGACTGCTTTTAAGGACAAGAGAACTAGTTCTCTTGCCATTAATCTGAATATGTGAGTCAGAGCTACAAATTTAGAAGTCCCATCTTGCTGTGCTTTATTGGTTTATTGAGGAGTTTTATTGATTTGTTCTTAGCTTAGGATAGTTAGCCAATGTTTAGTGCTAGGCAATTATTGACTGGAGATAGAATGTAGGATCAGCTGAGAGGAGGCTTTACTTCCTGGCATAACAATTCTACATAAATCTACAAAAATTACAGAGGAATAGTTTATCTGCCTTGTATAAATTATCATTGTTATATAAATATGATATTTATGAAATTCCATAAGCAAATATTTTTATTAACGTATTCAATAAAATAGTTAACTCATAGGTAATGAAGTGTTATTGAAAGTCAGATTTGGAAAAGCTCAGATATGCGAGAGTTAAATAGATTTGGACTGTGCCTGAGGTAGTTATTTTTAAAACAGCACTTGGGTCCTATTTGGCAGCTTATCATCTGAATGGATGCTCATGAATCAGCTTATGATGGCACAAATTTTAAACTTGCAATCTAACAATGCAGGTGCTTGGAACCTGAACCCGCGTGATGTAACATTTTAAATACAGAAGCAGTGCTATTTATAAAATCTTTTTGCCTATGCATTGAACAAAGCTTTGTGTAGACACTCATATTCTTACAGAAAATAATGAGCATACATTAAGAACAAATTATATATATCTGAACTTAATGGGTGAGGGTCCTGTGCTTTTGGAAATGAATACTAATGGAAGAAAAGTGTAATATGTATTAAATATTTAATTAAATTTTGGGACAAGATTTTTCAGTGAATTACACCCATGCAGCGTATATAAAAATTGCATTTATAAATACAATCCCACAAGGAAAAGCAAGAGACATTTTAACAGATATTTTCCACAAGAGAATCCTAATAATACGGTAATGAACTGGCTAGTGTGCAGGCATACCACTGCTCCCTACCGAAAGGAATCAGAATGGCTGGCCGGTGGCCTGTGCTATATACTGCCATCCACTCGCCCTGTGCAGGAGAATCTGTTCTATCTTCATTGTTACCAGTAAGATCTAAACAGCCACAGTGAGAACCATAGGATACTTAGGTAGACATGGATTTGTTACACTGGTGTCAGAAGCAAAATTTGAACTTCTGTGAACTATCAGGATGTGTCTATACTGCAGCTGGGAGTGAGCCTCCCAACCCGGGTAGACAGACTCGCGCTAATGGACCAAAAATACTAGCGTGGATATTGCAGTTTCTGGTGAGCACACAGGCTAACCACACGAGTTCAGACCCAGGAGGTCAGGTTGGCATGATGTCAAGTATTAGGGGGTAGCCATGTTAGTGTGTATCCACAAAAACAACAAGGAGTCCGGTGGCACCTTAAAGACTAACAGATTAATTTGGGAATAAGCTTTCGTGCATGTATCTGAAGAAGTGGGATTTTTACCCATGAAAGCTTATGCCCAAATTAATCTGTTAATCTTCAAGGTGCCACCGGACTCCAGGTTGGCATGAGAGTCCGAGCTGCTGCCCATGCAGCAACAGCCACACTGCTACGTGTGTGTGTGTCTGTGTGTGTATTACTGCCTTCTGCTAGATGGAATGAGTATACTCCATATTAGGATCAGGCCTACAGGCCTAACAACTAACTGCCATTCTTATTTAGTTCACATGGTAGCAGCCTGAGTTTGAAAAAGGAGGCTCAGACTTCTGTTTCCACTATGACTGTAAAGTTCCTGTGTGGCCATGGTTTTACTATTTTAATCACATGATATGATGCTTAAAATATCGATTGTGCTACTTTGAAGAGAACTATTTAACTATATCAAGGAGTAGTTAAACATATTTGTTTCTCAAGAAAAACACAGAACCAACAGCAAATAATGAGTTAGTTTTTTGAAGTTTTGAAACTCTGTACACATTTCCGTCATGAAAGCAGCTCACAATGAGGTAATCTGTTGCAACCACAGATCATTCAGTTCCAAGAATAAGTAAGTTGCCTATGATGCCAAATGCAGCATTAAGCTGTAGTAGCATCTTATCTAAGGTTGTGTCATGAATGATTCTTGCAGTCTTATCCAACATACTAGTAAATCAATTTGTAACTAGTTAACTACTAGGGAGATTTATATTACTGGGAAAATAGTACTGGTATCAAATATTTACATCTGTACATGTTGCGACAATGGATGATAGTGCCCTGTGTACCTATATTCCAGACACACCAAGGACAACAATGAATCAAGGACAACATGAATCAAGGACAACATCCAGTGGCCAAAAGAGAGGGAGAGAGATTTTTTCCTATAAAATGTGTGTATATATGTTTTTCAGTTTGACATAGATGTATGTTTCATTACTGTCCACTGAGAGTTTCTCCCGCTCACATAGCTACTCACAGAGGTGGAGTATTTAAGGCGACGGGAGAGGTCTCTCCTGTCGGCTTAAGCATCTTCATCAGATGCACTACAGTGGCACAGCTGTGCCGCTGTAGTGCTTCTAGTGTAGACTAGCCGTCACCATCAGCAACAAGCCTCTAGCTATCTCTCTTTGAACTGGTCTTTTATAGTTTTCTATTGACCTATGAATGTTTGTCTAACGAGGTGAGGGACAAAGAGCTAGCAAGTGAAGGGTTTGTTTACACTTGTGGAAAAACATGAGGCCTCATTTCTGAAATTAGAACTACATGTTATCAAGCTGAGACATGGTGGGTGAGGTAATATCTTTTATTGGACAACCTTCTGTCGGTGAGAGAGACTAGCTTTCCAGCTTACACAGAGGTCTTCTCCAGGTCTGGGAAACTTACTCAGATCATGTCTACACTACCACTTATGACGGCAAAACTTATGTCACTCAGGGGTGTGAAAAAACACACCCTTGAGCAACATAAGTCTCACCAGTACAAGTGGTAGTGTGAGCAGCACTATGTCGACAGGAGAGCTTCTCCCACTGACATAGCTAGTGCCGCTCATTGGAAGTGGTTTAATTGTGTCAATGGGAGAGCTCTCTCCTGTCGCCATAGAATGGCTACATTTGAGATCTTACAGTGGTGCAACTGCATCGATTAAGCAGTGCCATTGTAAGCTTGCTAGTGTAGATATTACCTCAGTGTCATAGGTAAATGCAAGGTGGAACAGATTGTGTAGCATAAGTAGTTAAAATGTATTTCAAGGGACCATTCCAGGTGAAGTGGCCCATTAGCACCCTTCCAGTCATAGGGAGGAAAATGGGGGAGCAGCTGCAGGGGGTTCTTAGTGGGTTATAGATTATTGCAGTAAACCATAAATAAAGGATCTGTATTCAATCCATGATTTTTAGTGTCTATCAAAGTTATGAATTTAAGCTCCCAGCCTCATTTTTTAAACTGTTGGGCAGGTTTCCTTTGAGGATGAGAACTGATAGGTCAATATAGAATGATCACTGTGTGAAAAGTTTTCACCTGCAGCTCATGTGGTGTTTTTGTCTTTTATCATTTTCCTGTGCAAGTTCATTTGAGAGCATAGTGATTGTCTAGTTTCACCCACATAGTTGCTATTGGGGCATTTACTGCACTGGATGAGGCACATCACATGTTGTGATAGGTATGTGTAGGATCTTGAAAGGTATGTTGTGGGAGGTGTTGATCATTGTAGCAGCAGAGATACGTCCTCAGATTTTGCGTCTGTTGTTTTGGTGGAGTCTGGTGCTGCTTTGAGTGTGTGTGTCCTGGTCTGTGGGGAGTTTGCTTCTGATGATGAGCTTGTAGAGGTTATGGGGTTGTTTGAAGGCCAGAAGACAGTGTTCAGGAAAGATTTTTTTTCATGATGGGGTTCCCATTGGTATGGGGTTTAGTTGTTTGATGATACCCCATATTGTAGGGCCCTACCAAATTCATGGTCCATTTTAGTCAATTTCATGGTCATAGGATTACCTAGGAAGGTGGTGGAATCTCCTTCCTTAGAGGTTTTTAAGGTGAGGCTTGACAAAGCCCTGGCTGGGATGACTGAGTTGGGAATTGGTCCTGCTTTGAGCAGGGGGCTGGACTGATGACCTCCTGAGGTCCCTTCCAACCCTGATATTCTATGATTTAAAATTTTTTAAATGTTATGATTTCAGCTATTTAAATCTCAAATTTCTTGATGTTGTAATTGTAGGGATTCTGACTCAAAAAGGCATTGGGTGGAGAGGGGATCACCAGATTATCAATGAACTTGTGCGGTACTGCTACCCTTACTTCTGCACTGCTGCTGGCAGCGGTGTTGTCTTCAGAGCTGAACAGCTGGAAAATGGGCTAGGAACTCAATTCTGTAGGCAGAGGCACCACCAGCAGTGGTACAGAAGGGTGGTGTGGTATGGTATTGCCACCCTTACTTCTGCACTGCTGCTGGTGGGGTGCTGCCTTCAGAGCTGGGTGCCTGGCCAACAGCCGCTGCTCTCTGGTCACCCAGCTGTGAAGGCAGCGCAGAAGGGTGTCAATACTGGGACCCACTTAAAATAACCTTGCAACCACTTGCAACTCCCTTTTGGGTCAGGGCCCCCAATTTGAGAAATGCTGGTCTCCCCTACACTGTATAGTATAGGGTAAAAGCACAGAAAAGACCAGATTTCATAGTCTGTAATGCATTTTTCATGGGTGTGAATTTGGTAGGTTCCAGTGTGGGATGGTAGGTTTCAACTAGGTGTGTGCAGTCAGAGGGGGGTTTATTTCTGTACCGAGGCAGGTTCTCTTGGGATATTTAAGTGGCACATTCCATCATGTGTTCTACTTCTCTAGTGGAGTGTCCATGTTTGGTGAAGGCGGTTTTGAGTGTGTTAAGGTCTATACTCCAGGATTTCTCTTCAGAGCATGTTCTGTGGTATCTGGCTGCCTGTCTGTAGGTAACAGATTTCTTGGTGTGTTTGGGGTGGTTATGAATGTAAGTGTGGTGATCTGTGGGTTTCTTGTGTATTGTTCAGGAAGCTGACGATGGTGTGGGAGTGTTTCAGAGAGAGTTTAATGCACTGGTTCCCAAACTTGTTCCGCCAGGCCGAGCCGCTGCTTTCAGCAGCTCCCATTGGCCTGGAGCAGCGAACCGCAGCCACTGGGAGCCGCGATCGGCTGAACCTGCAGACGCGGCAGGTACACAAACCGGCCCATCCTGCCAGGGGCTTTCCCTGCACAAGTGGCAGAACAAGTTTAGGAACCACTGGTTTAGTGGATGGATGGTGGTTGTTGAAGTTGCGGTGGAAATCTAAGAGGGAGTTGAAGTCATCTCCCCAGAAGTCAATTATGTTTTCATCCTATCTCAGGTATATCATTGATTTTGTGCTGCATGTTATCAAACTGGAAGAAAAACCATCAGGCAATAAGTTATGTCCCATTTTATTTAGCCAGCAGGCAATAAACAGTGATCAGCCTGCTGCCTCATGTCATTCACCTTCTGCAGGATCTTTGGTTCGACTGGCTTTTACTACCTGCTGACCTTTCTGCTACTTTTATAAAATGTGATTCTAGAAACTTAGAGACCATCCTTAATTCACCCTCTAGCGCCTAGTGTTTCAGGTCCTTCAGATCAATAGGTGGTTTGTCTTTCTTTCACATAAGGTGCTGCATATGCTGCAACACCTGGTTACAGAAGTTCAAGGCAATTAAAACCAGCTATTGAATGAAACAGGGAAGGTAAGCTGGGTGATCCCACTTACCCTTTCCTCCAGGACAAGAACAAACGAACATTGAAATTGACAGAAAAAAGGGGAGAAAAAGGTTAAAACTGATCAAGAGAAATATTCTTCGCCAGAAAGCCTAATTAACCTGTAGAACTCATTGTCACTATATGTCATTGGGAGGAAGAGCTTAGTCAGATTAAAAAAATAAATAGATATTGATATGGATAATGAAGACATCTAAAATTACATTGGAAAGAATAACATTAAAAATATAGTGCCCTGCAGCATCAGGGTTAAGCTGATTGTACCCTGTTTGGGGCAGGGACTTTCTTTTTGTTTTGTGTTTGTACAGCACCTAGCACAGTGGGGTCCTGGTGTAAGACTGGAGTGCCTAGATGCTACTGTAATAATAACCACCACTAACTGTTGGCAGCTAGGAAGACATTTATCTATCGGTAAATTATTTCATAATTGTTCCCCATTGGGTTCTCATATCTCCCTCTGAAACATCTGACACTGTAGGCACTGGCAGACTTGTGAACAGAAGACTAAATCTTAGAGGCCTCTGGAGTTTCTTGAGGGTGGAGATTTGGGCTCACAGACTGAAGAGCTGACTTTGAATTGCTTTGCCTTTGTCAGTAAGCTTAATAAATATTTCTGGGTTTATCTGAATTTCTGTACACATAGCCCCTCTGCCTCTGCATGTATCTGCAATGCCTATAAATGTCACTGGATGGAAGGACCCTAAAAGTGAAAGGTCAGAGGGCCAAATTAAGGCCAAACTCTGACACAGGAGCAATTCACATTGTCTTCATTGTGAGTTAAACCTGTTCGGGGCTGAAATTTGGTCCAGAGAAAACACAAGTTGTTTTTTTGTTCACAATTAGACTCTAAAAGATGTTTTAACAGTGTCATTTCAACGGGTATGAAAGTCATTGTTTCAGTTGTGGTTAATTTCTATTTCTAAAAGAGTTGCTTCTAAATTCAAGTGGGTTAAAGCAAAGTTTTTATAAAAATAAGTATTCAGAATTCCCCTGCCAATGGATGTGCCACATATCGACTCATGAATATTTTAAGAGCCAGAGAAAACACAAGATGAGTTGGTAAGAGAAAGTACAACAGTGGCAAGAAAAAAAAAGTAGTATATAAAATAATTGAGTTGTTTTTCCTATCTGTCTTTCACAAAGTATTTTTTTCTTCCAACTTTTGGATTTTTCTCTTTCACTGTGAAGGCAAAATTCAGTCATTTTGCTTATTCATACACAGGACCTGCTAGGTTAAATTTCAGAGTGGTTGTTGCTGTCCTGGGAGATCTCTAATTACACACAGTCATGAATTGATTTTTTAAAAAAAATATATAGTCAGTTAAAAACAATTGTCTAAAAACGTTAAAGCTGATGGCTACATCCATAATGAGGGGTTGGAGCTGGTGGAAAATATAGTTAAAGATAAAAATGAAATGCAAGGGCTGGAGTCTAGCAAATCAATGAGAGCTGCAGGAGCTAACATGGTTCTGTAGAACTATGAGCACAGTAGTGCTCTCGCTGAACTCAAATGGCAAAGCTCTAACTTCAGTGGAGTGAGCCTTGGCTGTACTGCTACATGCAATAAAGCTCTGACATACTCGTATTTACCAGTGCAGTGTAATATGTGCAGTAAATACAGGACAGCATTTATCATTGTCTGATGAAATAGATACTATAGCAATTATAATTAGTGTAGTTCCTCACAGTGAGCCTAGGGTGACCAGATGTCCTGATTTTATAGGAACAGTCCAGATTTTTGGGTCTTTTTCTTATATAGGTTCCTATTACCCTCTATCCCCATCCCGATTTTTCACATTTGCTGTCTGGTCACCCTAAATGGGCCCAACTTTGTTATTCTTACTTATTTCTGACTAGCTCTTTCTCGCTTATGTTAGTCTCATTCAGTAGTCCCTTTGTGCCATGGAACTCTGTGAGACCACTGATGGGAGTAAGGGTGAGAAAGGGTCGCAGAATCCATTTGATAGAGGCCCTGTATTTTCTGGATTGAAATATATAGGCAGTAACATAAACTAGAATAAACTCTACTACATATGTACTGACTTGCTGGGTATGGGTTTACTTCAGTTTCCATGTTAAAATGTCTCATATTCATTATACTATAATAGGGAAGCTGTAAATAAACCAAAATATCAATCCCTGTATAATCATTTCTAATAATTTAAGCCTGCTCTGGGCACTCTTACTTGTGTTAATTAGTATCTTACTCTGTGAGAGCCTGGCCCTAAGCAATTGGAAATGGTGAAATAGGTTAGGTATTGCTGGATCTATTTTTTTAAAGTCTATTTACAGTTTTCCTAATAAAATGACCAAGTGCTTAGATACTGTGGTGCAATAGAAAACCCTAAAATAGATAAATATTTATTCCAGGACAACTGGTTCACTTAAAACAGGGATGAGCAAACTATGGCCCAGGGCTGCATCCAGCCCTCCAGACATTTTAATCTGGCTCTCAAGCTCCTGCTGGACTGCAGGGTATGGGGCTTGCCCCACTCCGGTGCTCCAGCTGGGGAGTGGGGTCGGGAGCTTGCCCTGTTCTGCATGGCTCCCAGACGCAGTGGCATGTCCCCCCTCTGGCTCCTATGCATAGGGGCAGCCAAGAGGCTCCACACACTGCCCTCGCCCGAAGCGCCACCCCCACAGCTCCCATTGTCCGGGAACTGCAGCCAATGGGAGCTACAGGGGTGGTGCCTGTGTACAAGGCAGCGCATAGAGCCCCTGGCTGCACCTCCATGTAGGAGCCAAAGGGGAGACATGCCACTGCTTCTGGGAGTTGCTTGAGATAAGTGCCGCCTGGATCCTGCACCCCTGGCCCCCTCCTGCACCCCAACCCCCTTTCTCAGCCATTATCCCCCTCCGAACCCCTCGGTCCCAGCCTGGAGCACCCTCCTGCACCCTTAACCCCTCATCCCCAGCCCCACTTCAGAGCCCACAACCCCAGCTGGAGTCCTCCCCCTCCCAAGCCCCAGTCCCCTGCCCCAGCCTGGAGCCCCCTCCTGCACCCTGAGCTCATTTCTGGCCCCACCTCAGAGCCCGCACCCTGAGCCGGAGTCTTCACCCTCTCCCGCACCCCAACCCTCCAATTTTGTGAGCATTCATGGCTTGCCATACAATTTCTATACCCAAATGTGGCCCTTGGGCCAAAAAGTTTGCCCACTCCTGACTTAGAACGTAATAGAAAGCTAGTAAAAGTAAAGACTTTTCCAAAGCAGAACACTTACAAAAAATCCCATGGCTCTTGCTGACTAAATTCCATTTTGTGGAATAAAACTTTTAATACAGGACTCCTTGCCCCTGTGAGAGTCAGTTATAAATCACAGCAATAATCATTGTTGGCATACCATTAAAGTGAGAGCCACAACAGCTAATCTTGTACTGTAAGTAGGAATTTGTAAGTGTAGATCAATTAAGCTGGGCTACAGCCTGGCAATCACAGGAACAACAGGACAAGAGGGGACAATATCCTGCTTCTGATTTGATGATGTCCTATCAGAATCTAGCTTCTATTCTTTTTGCAGTGCACTCTCTCTTAAAAAATGTTGAGCAGTTTTATCTATAAACCTGCACACTGTATGTGCAGCCTCTGTGTTCTGCACAGAATAATTAACCCCTATTGATATTAAAACAAGTTATGCATACAAACCTGCTGCAATTATTGGAACAAATTTTGTTCTCACTTCCCCTCTAGAATTCCAGAGTAGCATCATTAGCTGCAGTGGAATTGTTCCAGTGTTACAAGCAGTATCACTGAAAATAGAATTTGGACATTTCTGTTTACCAAATATTCAATTGGGCAATAATACAAACCTACTAGAGATGGGATGCTCAAAAGCACTCAGTGTTGATCTCTCTGTACCTATGGAAGTCAAGTGGAGTTTTACTATTGACTTTAATGGGAGCAGAATTAGGCCAAGATTAAACTTTTTTGAGACTCTCACCCTAGAGCATGAAATCAGCATTTTCAAAATTGGGTGCCTAAAGTTAGGTTCCTAAATCCTTGCATAGGTATCTAAATAAAAGTAGCTTGATTTTCAGAGGTGGTAAGAACTCCTGACCTCTATTTGAGGGTGGGGGTTGTTTTCAGATCACTTTTACTTTGGTAACTTAATATAAATTTAGGAGCCTAACTTTTAGGCATCCAAGTTTGAACAAAATTATTTGAGGTCTGTGTAATGCAGTGTAAAATATTTTCTTCTAGTAGTCTCAGACAAGTGGCCATTTCAGTGTACAGCACCTTTTATTTTAAAACAGATAGGAATAAAATAGTGAAAAAGCACTTTGGTTTATGGGTTAAATTCTACAGGTGTAAAACTAGAGACCATCTGTCAAGAAAGTGATGCAGAAAAGAGAGACATCTTCCTGCTGAATTAATACAGGAGTTAGGAGAAAATATCTTCGGAGACTTTTTTTGCTTGAGATTAATTCATAGGATACTAATTTTCAAAATACCATTGAAGGATTTTCCTAAGAACATCGGTCCTTGTACACTGCATTATATATATAAGATGTTACTATTCACACTGGGTGGTACTTGAATCACCTTACACTTTGATCTCAATTTTACTCGCCAAATTCCAGTTTGGGTAACTGCATTCTGCCCGCTGATTGAAAGTTATAGAGCAGGGGTAGGCAACCTATGGCATGCATGCCGAAGGTGGAATACAAGCTGATTTTCAGTGGCACTCACACTGCCTGGGTCCTGACCACCGGTTCAGGGTGCTTTGCATTTTAATTTAATTTTAAATGAAGCTTCTTAAATATTTTAAAAACCTTATTTGCTTTACATACAACAATAGTTTAGTTAAATGTTATAGATTTATAGAAAGAGACCTTCTAAAAATGGTTAAAATGTATTACTGCACGTGAAACCTTAAATTAGAGTGAATAAATGAAGACTCAGCACACCACTTCTGGAAGGTTGCCGACCCCTGTTATAGAGCTTCCTTCCTATCCTAAACTATTGCAAAATGTTGCTACAGCATTTCACTAGTGGGTGAAGTTATTCCTACAGTAGTTTGTAAACCTGTTGAAGAGCTCAGTCTGGAATCCTTCTGGATGAAAGGCACTGTTTAAATATAAACCATGACTATTCTGCCTAATGCACTTCCTATGGAAAATGAGAGCTACATGCCACTACGGCTGTGTGACAAAATGCATTGTTAGGTGCCAAAATCATGATGGGGAAGAGCAGTCTTCCCCCTGTTCCATAACCTCCATGTGGTTGAAGTTCCATGATTCTGGCTGCAACTGAAGTGAAAAGCAGGGGGTTATCGCTGTCTGCAATATGCTTCCCTGGGTGCAGGTAGATTTGTTAGGCAGAGGTCCATACACAAGCTATTGCTGATTGTACCCACAGTAACTCCTCTAGTGTGGCTGTAAGGTATTCCCAAGAGTTTGGGGTGGGGAGAGGATTGTTTTGTTGCAACCACTGGCAGAGGCCAAATGGCATGTGTTCCCATAGGCTGGAATTTGGAGATTTACAGGTGTTGATTTGCACAGGGAGAGGAGTGTGCTATATTTGACCAATGAAATCATAAACCTTTTTAATATCATTAAGATTCGCAAATTAGTACAAACAGAAACATGGCCTTGTAAAATGGGTCTCCAGAAAATGAACCAAATTCTGCACTGTTTTATATAGCCTGTAAAACCACAGGGATCGAAGAGGGTGTAAAACAGCACAGGAGTTGGTCCACTGCCTTTTATTTGCATAGGGAGAGGAGGATCCTATGGGCAAATTGGAGTAAGTCATTGCAAGGATGTTTTTTTGCTGATAAGATAAAGTAAAGCATAGTGGTAGACCTTGGGTTTCTGCAACTGCTCTTTTAAAGTAAAAGGTAAGACTGTTGTTTTGCCTGATTTTAACACAACACAGCATCATCATGAGACAATGTATTATGGACTGTCTTTTGAACTGGAATTTTTTAATTAGACTGAAGCATGATTAAAAAAAACACAATAGTGCTTGCAGTTCACATACAAAGAAATAAAAAGTCTGTAGGCGCGATTCTGTGCAAAAGTGCACAGAAGGGATCAAATTGTGGAAGAGCACCATGTGTTCTCACTCTCATTCCACAGAAGAGAGGTGCTGACTGAGCAAGAGTCAAGGCTAGAAGAGGAAGTAGAGGTCCTGAATCCCACTGTGCTGTCCAGAAGCCATGGTAGCATGGCAGGGCTAACAGCTATACCGGTACTTTCTCATTGCCTCCACGTATGTTTTGAAAAGCTGCTGAATGGGGAAGATGGTGGTAACAGAGTGCTTAGGGGCTATTTAGCTGTCTCAGAGCTTGTCTTCACTGCAGTGTTAGTGTGAGGCATAGCTCGCAGTTTGATCCTAACCTGACTCATGTCCTGTCATAAGTAGATAGGTAAGGGTTAATTTTCTTTTACCTGTAAAGGGTGAACAAAGGGGGAACCAAACACCTGACCAGAGGACCAATCAGAGACCTGGATTTTTTTTAAAGTCTGGGAGGGAACTGGAAACTCGGGGTCTTTTTGTCCCACAAGTTTAAAAGAAACTTTATATAAAAAAGAAAGAACTTACATATACTAAACTCTGCATTAAGAAATTCAATACAGGGAATATGGCTTATAAGAAAATAGGAATAAACAGTCTGATTTAAAAGATAGCCCAATTAAACCTCCAGCAAAATCAACACCCATGTAATACAAATCAAAGCACATCACAGCCAATTACTTTGTTTCCTTTGTACTCACACTTTATAGTAGCATATTTGAAAGAAGATGGAGTTAGAAGAAAAGCTTGTTTACTCACACCGAGGAA